>NC_048298.1:215951623-215963737 GCF_013100865.1 Trachemys scripta elegans
GGGGGGGGGGGTGCAGAGGCTGCAGGGCGAGGAGGAGTAGGGCAGATGGGGGCGCAGAGGCTGCAGGGACAGGGGGTGCAGGGGCTGCAGGGCGAGTGGGGAGCAGGGGGCACAGAGGGGGCGGGGCGTGCAGAGGCTGCAGGGCGAGGAGGAGCAGGGCAGGCAGGGGCATAGGGGCTGCAGGGCAAGTGGGGAGCAAGGGACACAGAGGCTGCAGGGGCAGGGGGTGCAGGGGCTGCAGGGTGAGGAGGAGCAGGGGGGGCAGGGCAGGGGGCGGGGAAGGGGTGGAGTTGGGGCGGGGGCGAGGGTGGGACTGGGACCCCATGGAGTGTCCTCTTTTTTAAATGTTTGAATATGGTAACCCTATCAGATTCATGGACTGGAAAATACAGGAGCAGGTATTTCATGTATTGAAGTGGGTTCTAGCCCATGAAAGCTTATGCCCAAATAAATTTGTTAGCCTCTAAGGTGCCACAAGGACTGCTCATTGTTTTCACTCTGCCTTTGTGGGTCTTCCCTTAAACAGTGTTCTGAGCCCTTTGTACAGAAATCACCCAGTTGATCAGGAGATGGGGAAAGGGGCCCCTAATCCCACAGGGATGTGGCTGAACCTACCTACCCTTAAAAGGCCCGCCAACATGTAACACTAGTACTAACTTCACTATTGTATCTGCAGTTCTTAGGCAATTTTGTTATTTTCATCTGTAGTGTCAAAAATTAAAAAAAAATCAGCATCTGTTCTTGAGGACAATCTAATTATCCAGATTACACCTATAATGTGAAGATAATCATAGAGGAATCCACAACACTAAACAAAAATGAAAACAATTATTTTAAAATTATAAATTAAAATAAATTTTAATGAAATATATAATAATGGTATATATGACCAAAGACAGTAGTCTTACAAATAACTCTATAAAGAAAACCTGAACAAACTTAATACTATATAAACACAAACATCCAAAACCACAAAATTAAATTTCCAGAATTTAACGTCCATTAACTAGAGAGACAGTGCATATAGTTACATTAAATTATACATTTAACACTAACCAACAATTGAAAATTCTACTCATGTGAAACGTAACCAAATTAATGTTATTGAAATCTTCACATTAGCATTTTATTACATGTATGTGTTCCAGTTTGCAATTTTGGAGCTTCTGCAGCACAGTCTCCCCATAACTTGCACAGTTGCACATCATCTTTTTTTACCTCAATTGATCTGATAGTAACACATTGTGCTGTAAGTAGTAAGCACTTCATAAAAACCTCAATCATACATTTGCTCATTCCTCACTATGAAGCACTGTTCCCCTGTAGCATACATTTGGTTGTTAACCTCATTCAGAAAATGGCTTTTTTCCTGAACTAGGAAAGTGCTCATATTGCAGTCAGTGATTCGTGATTTGTGTCTCAATCATTTGGAAAAATGTTTTCCCCCTGCTGAGATCCCCCTGGTTAGAAAGGTCAAAATCATTTGCGATACATGAAAACAAAGGTATATGTTTGTGTGTGCACAGTGTGGATTGCTGAGTGTATCAGTATATAATCCCTTCATGAACCTAACAAGAAACATGGACAACAATCCTGGCAAACCTTCCCTCTCACTATGCGGCTAGTTTCACTCTGCACAACATAAGCCTGAGATGGATGTTTGTCCCTCTAGATATTGCACTAAAACACCCCACAAAGAGAAAACAAATGTGTGAGGCAGTGACTTAAAGAACATATTTATAAATGAACTAGGGCTGTCGATTAATCACAGTTAACTCACATGATTAACTCAAAAAAATAATAGCGATTAAAATAATTAATTAAAACAATAGAATGCCAACTGAAATTTATTAAATATTTTGGATGTTTTTCTACATTTTCAAATATATTGTAGTCTGTGTTGTAATTGAAATCAAAGTGTATATTATTTTTATTACAAATATTTGCACTGTAAAAATGATTTAAAAATAGTATTTTTCAATTGACCTCATACAAGTACTGTAGTGCAATCTCTGTCATGAAAGTGCAATTTACAAATGTAGATTTTTTTGTTACGTAACTGCACTCAAAAACAAAACAATTTAAAACTTTAGAGCCTACAAGTCCATTCAGTCCTACTTCTTGTTCAGTCAGTCACTCAGACAAACAAGTTTGTTTATATTTACAGGAGATAATGCTGCCCTCTTCTTATTTACAATACCACCAGAATGTGAGAACTGGCATTTGCATGGCATTTTTGAAGCTAGCTTTGCAAGGTATTTAAGTGCCAGATATGCTAAACATTCGTATGCCCTGTCATGTTTCAGCCACCATTCCAGAGGACACGCTTCCATGCTGATGATGCTCATTAAAAAAATAATGTGTTAATTAAATTTGTGACTGAACTCCTTGGGGGAGAATTGTATGTCCCCTGCTCTGTTTTACCCTCATTCTGCCTTATATTTCATGTTATAGCAGTCTTGGATGATGACCCAGCACGTTGTTCATTTTAAGAACACTTTCACTGCAGATTTGACAAAATGCAAAGAGGGTACCAGTGTGAGATTTCTAAAGATAGCTACAGCACTAGACCCTAAGTTTAAGAATCTGAAGTGCCTTCCAAAATCTGAGAGGGACATGGTGTGGAGCAAGTCTTAAAAGGGCAACACTCTGATGCGGAAACTACAGAACCCGAACCACCAAAAAAGAAAATTAACCTTCTACTGGTGGCATCTGACTCAGATAATGAAAATGAACATGCATCGGTTCTCACTGCTTTGGATTGTTATCGAGCAGAACTCGTCATCAGCATGGACACATGTCCCCTAGAATGGTGGTTGAAGCAAGAAGGGACATATAAATCTTTAGCACATCTGGCACGTAAATGTCCTGCGATGCCGGCTATAACAGTGCCATGAGAACACCTGTTCTGACTTTCAGGTGACATTGTAAACAAGAAGTGGGCAGCATTACGTCCTGCAAATACAAACAAGTTTGTTTACCTGAGCGATTGACTGAACAAGAAGTAGGACTGAGTAGACTTGCAGGCTCTAAAGTTTTACATTGTTTTATTTTTGAATGCAGTTTTTTGTACATAATTCTACATTTGTAAGTTAAACTTCCATGATAAAGAGATTGCACTACAGTACTTGTATTAGGTGAACTGAATAATACTATTTCTTTTGTTTTTTACAGTGCAAATACTTGTCATCAAAAATAAATATAATGTGAACATTGCACACTTTGTATTCTTTGTTGCAATTGAAATCAATATATTTGAAAATGTAGAAAACATCCACAAATATTTAAATAAATGGTATTCTATTATTAATAGCGCAATTAATCCTGATTAATGTTTTTAATCACGTGATTAATCAAGATTAATTTTTTTAATCGCTTGACAGCCCTAAAATGAATTTAAGCTTTAGAAACATAGTGCAATATCCTGGCCCCATTTACCTCAGTAGGGCCAGAATTTCACCCATGATGCCTAAGTTACTTGTAAATCTTGTTTATTTTTCATTTAAAACTGTTCTGAACAGATGATTTGAAGCCACTTTTGAAAATAATCTCCATCTCTCCTTCCATAGTTTGTTCTTCAATTTTTCTCCTGGGTTTTTCAAATGCAACTTTAATTATCCTTACCCCAATCGTTTGAAGCTCCCTCTTATCTGAAACAGTGTCTTGTCCCATGTCTTCTGTGAGTTCAATTTCCTAATTTATCTGAAACCTAGGTTATCAAATGATATTTAAATAGCTGAGGTTGTTCTTTGGGCTTCTGTTGAGGAGATTATTTACTTTTATTTTACTTTACTTAGCATTTAACAAACATGGATTTGGAAGATTCCCAGCTGAAGGGATTTCACAAATAAAATAGGACTACAAATGGAGGATTATTGAAGATGTGAGGGAGAAGGAATTGTTCAGAGAACAGGGTTTTAAAGAGGAATTTAACAGAGGAAAGGGAGGCTGCTCAATGAGACAAGCGACACTATTTCAGGCACAGGGTCACAGTACTAGGTGTGATAGTAACAATAGAATTAATAAAGCCAATAATGGGGAAAGGTAAGCTTTCGAGCCACAGTGAGCTCTTCTTCAGGCCAGGGAAAGGAAAAAGAAAAGCTCCATGTGACTCAAAAGCTTGTCTCTCTCCCCAGTAGAAGCTGGGTCAATAAAATATATTACCTCACCCTCTCTAATATCCTGGGACCAACATGGCTACATCAACACTGCATACACAATGGGAAGAGACAGAGAGTAAAAGGTTTGGGAAGAATGTAAGTGGGGAAAACCATGCTGCCATTGATGGGATTCTGGGAGAAACATGGAGAGAGAGGCCCAATTGTGACAGGTTCACCCCTGGGTGCCGTCTGGAACTGGGTTACCTCTGAGCCCTCTGACTCACAAGCCTGGACTCCCTCTCAGCACTGAGCTGCTGTGACAGGCTATAGACCACTCCCACCAGCATTCACACAGGCAGGGACATACTCAGCTACAGTTGCATGCAGGCTTTGGCCAGCCACTGCATGAACCAACTATAGAGAGGCTGAAGCCAAAATAACCCCCAGTCCCGCAGCCTAGGACCCCAGAGCTGTACCATCCTGCCCTGATTAAAACCCTGACCAGTATCAATTTATTACCCAGTTCACCTCTCCCTCAATGTGGAGAGGAATATGCACAATACGCTTGTTTTAAACCAAGATGAGATTTTCCCCAGACACTTCCATCAAAGGCAGTCTGGTTTAGATTAAAACATAAAACAAGTTAATTAACTACAAAAAGATAGATTTTAAGTGATTATAAGTGATAGCAAACAGATCAAAGCAGATTACCTAGCAAATAAACAAAACCACAAACCAAACCTAAAATACTAGATAGATTGGATATGAATTAGCAATTTCTCGCCCTGGCTGATGGTACAAGCTGGTCACCAGGTTTCCATACACAGGTTAGAAATCCTTTTAGCCTGGGACCAGCACTTCCCCCAGTCCTCCAATCTTTGTTCCTCAGGTGTTTTCAGGAGTTCGCTTGTGTGGGGAGTGAGGCCCCTGATGATGTCACACCCCACCTTGTATAGCTTTAACATATGGTGGGAATTCTTTGTTCCAAAAACAGTTCCCTGCCCAGTTTGTGGAAAAATACAGGTACCCAAAATGGAGATCGGTGTCATGTGGTCTGGTCACATGCCCTGCTGAATAATAGCAGCCATTACTTACAGGCTGTCTGGAGCGTTCTCAGGAAGGCTCACCAGGTGTGGGATAAGCTTCTTTTTTTTTTTTAAATAGAGTCATAGACTTTAAGATCAGAAGGGACCATTATGATCATCTAGTCTGACCTCCTGCACAAAGCAGGCCACAGAATCTCACCCACCCACTCCTGTAATAAACCCCTAACCTATGTCTGAGCTACTGAAGTCCTCAATTGGCCTGCTAAACCCAGGATTGTGAGCTCAATCCTTGGGGGGGGCATTTAGGGATTTGGGGATTCAGTTGGGGCTTGGTCCTGCTTTGAGCAGGGGATTGGACTAGATGACCTCCTGAGGTCCCTTCCAACCCTGATATTCTATGCTTTAAAGACTTCAAGGTGCAGAGAATCCTCCAGCAAGTGACCCATGCCCCATGCTGCAGAGGAAGGCAAAACAAAAAACAAAAAACCCAGGGCCTCTGCCAATCTGCCCTCGAGAAAAATTCCTTCCCGACCCCAAATATGGCAATCAGCTAAACCCTGAGCATGTGGGCAAGACTCACCAGCCAGACACCCAGAAAAGAATTCTCTGTAGTAACTCAGATCCTATCCCATCACAGGCCATCTCCTAAAGCCTATTGTTTTTCCTAATGGCCCATTACCCTGAACAGGCCCTTCACAAGCAGCTGTCTAGGCTGGATTGCATCTTGCTTACAGATGATGTCATTCAGAGGTAACTACATTTGAAATACAGATACATAGTCAATGTTCATAACTTTAGATCCAAAATTATACATGCACACAAATAAGATAATCATATTCAACAAATTATAACTTTTCCAATGACACCTTGCATGACTCATCTTGTACAAATTGCATCATAATTATGTCATAATCATATCATTAACTACAACCATGAAAAATACGGGGTGAAGTGTCACACCCACATCTAGCCAGAAATCAGTGGGGTTTGGGTCAGGTTTTCCTGTAGATACCAGGTTGTGTGGCCAGACTCATCCCTTGGCCTTTCTGCATCTTCACTGGCCCACATAGAAAAGACAGAATGTGATGAAGAAACAGCTCTCCAAAACCTGTGGAACTTTGGATAAATATTCTGAATGCTTTTATTTCAGAGCCTGTACTACTACCTGTAAATCATATTTTGTAGCTTTCATAGATTTTAAGGCTAGAGGGAACCATTGTAATCGTTTAGTCTGACCTCCTGTATAAGACAAGCCAAACGACTTTCCTGAATTAACTTCTGTTTGAACTAGATCAGTGGTTTTCAACCCATGGGCCGCGGACCCTGGACCCCTGGGAGTCTACAGACTATGTCTAAGATTTCCAAAGAGGTCCATACCACCATTCAAAATTTTTTAGGGGTCCACAAAGGAAAAAATGTTGAAAACTACTGAACTAGATCATATCTTTTAGAAAAACCTCCAATCTTGATTTTAAAGTTTCCTGTGATGAAGAATCCATGATCCACCAAAAACTTTAGTAAGTTGTTCCAAAGATTAATTATACTCACTGTTAAAAATGTGCACCTTATTTCTAGACTGAATTTGTCTAGCTTCAACTTTCAACCACTGAATCTTGTTATACCTTTGTCTGCTAGATTGAAGAGCCCTGTATTACAAAATTTCTGTGGCCGTGTAGACTGATCAAATCGCCCTTTACCTGCTCTTTGATAAGCTAAATAAGCAAAATATTCTGAGCTCCTTGAATCTCTCATAGCAGATGTGTTTCCCAATCCATCTCGTGTCTCTTCTCTGAATCCTGGCCAATTTTTCACCTCTTTCTTGAATTGTACACATGAGTACTGCACAGTAACAAACACACCAGTACCAAATAACAGAGGTAATATAATCACAGTCAACCTGTGGAACTCGTTGCCAGGGAATGTTGTGAGGGCTAAAACTATAACAGGGTTCAAAAAAGAACTAGATAAGTACATAGAGGTAAGGTCCATCAATGGCTACTAGCCAAGATGGTCAGGGATAAAACCCAGTACTCTGGCTGTCCCTAGCCTCTGATTGCCAGAAGCTGGGAGTGGATGACAGGGGATGGATCACTCGACGATTGCCTGTTCTGTTCATTTTCTCTGAAGCATTGGCATTGGCCACTGTCGGAGGATAAGATACTGGGCTACATGGACCATTGATTTGACCTAGTATGGACGTTCTTATGCTCTTATGCTTTCTCTTCTCCTATTCAATATTCCCTGTTTATGCATCCAAAAATCACCTTAGCCCTTTTAGCCACAGCATTCACAGGTTCAGCTGATTATCCACATGATAGCCAAGTCTTTTTTAGTCACTGTTTCCTAGGATAGTGTCTCCCATCATATAAGTATGGCCTACTTTCTTTGTTCCTAGATACATACATTTGCATTTATCCTTATTGAAACACATATTGTTTGCTTATACCCAGCTTACAAAGCGATCCCGAGCACGCTGTATTAGTGACCTGTCCCCTTCTTTATTTATCACTCCCCAAATCTAGGTTTCATCTATATTTATCAGCATGATTTTATGTTTTTGTGCAGGTCATTGCTAAAAATATTAAATGGTTCATATAGGGCCATGAACGAATCCCTTGAGTACCCCACTAGAAACACACCCACTTAATGATTCCCCATTTACAATTACATTTTGAGATCTATCAGTAAGCCAGTTTTTAATTGATTTAACGTAGGTTGTGATAGGTTGGGTTTACCACCATAATGCCCCCTTCTGTCAGTGCATGAGGTTGCCATTATCCTCGGCTCCCGTGCCTATTGCAAGCCGACTGCCTCTCACTGTGTCTTTTGTGGCTCAGCCCTCCAGCCAAGTCACATAAAATCCATGCCCCTGTCAGGGCAACAAATGAAAGGGTCCAAATGAAAGTTCAATAAATAAATTTCCAAACTAATAACTTCTTATGCTTTGCCTCTTGTCATCTGCTTCTGGGCCTTTTCCTGGCCCCTGCAAAGCTTCTCTTACATCTGCTTCTTCCCCAGCAGGATTCCTCCACTGCCTCCTTTTGCTGGAGACAGATCAAGAAAAATTGATCACAGAACTAAAATTAGTGGTTGTTTAGGGAAAAATGACCATTGCATGATTATATCTGTTATGTGCAAATGTAATAAAGTGCCAACCAGTAATATAATAATAATTTAAAGGGGCCAATTCACAAAGCTGAAACAATTATGAGCCAAATCCACTGAGAAATAGAATTTAAATGGAAAAAAGTGAGGATAATTGGAAATGGTTTAAGAACAATTTACTAGATGCCCAAAAAGCCGCAATCCTATAATCAAGAAAGAAGACTACAATGGTTAAAAAAACTAAACCCAAACAAACAAACAAAAACAGTCTGGCTTAGTAGGGAAGTGAAAGCAGCTGTAAAAAATAAATGCAATGTATAACAGATGGGAAAAAAGTGGGAGGTTGATAGCAATGAATATAAATTAGAAGCTAGGAATTGTAGAAAATTGATAAGGGAAGTCAAAGTAGAAAAGGAGACCTCCATACCCCGCCGAATTAAAGACAATAAAGAGTTCTTTAAGTACATCAGGAGCAAAAGGAACTCTAATAATGGTGTTGATCCACTATAGATGGGAATGGCAGACTTGTCCATGATAATTCTAGGGACAGTGTAGTACTGGAAGACCTCTGGCATATTACTCAGATTGAAGTCCCCCAATATTACAGAGTTTTCTTCCTAGCCCTTAATGATAAGTGCTTATGGATCTGCTCATCCTGTTCTCTGGTGTGATTTAATGGTTTGTAGCAGACATCCACTACTACCTCATCTTGTGCTTTACCTGTTAGAGATTTGATCCATAAGAAATCAAGATCATTTGCTTCCATCGGTGACTCAGAAACAGGTATACCATTTTTGACAGAGTCCCATTCTCCCTCTCCTTTCGCCCCCTTAATCCTTCATAAATAGGTTATAACCAGTGATTTTAACATTCCATCATGCAAATCTTCCCACCAGTATAATAGCCCATGCTTTCAATACTTATGTCCCCTCTCAGTTAGGTCACTGGAAGGAACTGGACAGAGGCATCAGGCTGTCAGAGCAGCAGACTCCATAGTGAGAATCAAAGCACAACTCACAAAAAACTTCCCTTCGACAATAATCCATTGTACAGCTTTTCAGAAATATTACATGACTGGTACTATTTAATATTGTGCTGATTTGCAATATCATATATGACGAAAATTATATCCCTATGTATAAGCAAGTAAAGGGCTAATCTTGCTCCCACTGAAGCCAATAAGAATTTTGCCATTGACTTGAATGGGAGGAGAGAATCAACTTCTAAATTCTTTGAGACAATCATTAGCAAGGCTCCGACAGTAAACATTTAATAGGGGAAACTCTTTTTTGCTTCTGCAATCTCCCTTGACTACATAAAAACTAATTCATTTTATTAAGGGGAAATTTGCTCCTTTCAAATCTCCTTCAGGTTCAGCCCTGGTAATTACACTAATTTCAGCTGTTTACAATGGCTCCATAAACCTTTACCCGGGAAGGTGAGGCAGTTATTCTTTTCAGGCTACAGCTCTACAGAGAGATCCTGACATTACTTATACAAAGGGTACTTCTTGCTTTTCCATAATTTAATTAAGAGATATGAAAAGGGCAATCACTATTCTACCATACATAAAGTCATGGGAAACTCTGGAAGTAAGGGTTCTATTTCCATTTATTATAGTGGGGTGGGGTAACAGGAGTGTATGTAGTATCTCTGCCTGTTATTAAGTTTCCTGACATTTCCCATTTTAGTTACATATAATTTTGCCAAACTTGAACAGTTTGGTCTGAAATTTTACTTGCTGGGTGTCTGCCTCAGGCTGAATTGTTTTGGAAAATTTCAGACAAAATGGTTCAGCTGCTTCTCAGAACAAGGCTAGGACTAGGGTGACATTTTCTTTGAACAGCTGCTCTAGTGCACCCATGCTTTAGAGCAGGGACTTGAAATTTGGCAGCAAGGGGGTGACTGTTGTGTCGGGGATGTGCCTTTTGCCATCCCTGTGAAAACATCTGCCCACATTTTGCCAAGTTATAAGCATTTTAAAAATTGTAGTGTGCACATTTTCAGAAGAGACGTCTTCATTTTAGCAGCTAAAATGTCTGAAGATTCCATCTTCAGTGTGCATGGTCGAGCTCTTACAGCCAGGGCTGGCTCTAGGCACCAGCCCACCAAGCTTGTGCTTGGGGCGGCACCTGGAGGGGGGCGGCACAGCGCTCAGGCCCCCGGGGAGAGTGGGGCCACGGCCGGGCTCGCCGCCCTCCCCCCGGCGCTCTGGCCACCCTCCCCCCTGGCGCCCTCCCCGCACCCTCTCGCCGCCCTGCCCCCTGCGCTCTGGCCGCCGGGGGAGAGCGGAGCCCCGGCCGGGGCTTGCCGCCCTCCTCCCAGGGCTCTGGCCGCCCTCCCTCCCGGCGCTCTCCCCCTGGCCACCGGGGGGAGAGCGGAACCCCCGCCGGGGCTCACCGCCCTCCTCCCAGGGCTCCGGTGGGGGAGGGGGCGGCCGGCGGCTTTTTTGCCTGGGGCGGCAAAAAAGCCAGAGCCGGCCCTGCTTACACCTCCTGGTGCTGACTGGAATACTCATGCACAATCCACACTGAGTGACTGAGCATGCGCCAGCCCAGGGCTAATAGGACTTTCCCTGTAATTGCTGTTTCCCAGGGTGAGGCAGGACACTGGAACTAAGAACGAGGACCCTGTGTCTCCTCTGTTCTCAATAACCCCCCTGCTGGGATCCAGACTGCATGGAGGAGGAAGCTGCCTGACTTGAATGCAGAAGAGACAAAACCAAGACCAGAGGGAGATGGAAAGGAGTAGGTTGGGACAAGCAGTCTGGTAGACTGGGACACTGGGGAAGAAAAACTGTGACTCGGAATTGGGGGAAGTCTGGGACTGGGTGGACAAGGAGACTGAGACCCAGAGGAGATTAGAAGCTAG
The DNA here is from genome assembly GCF_013100865.1 of Trachemys scripta elegans. Classification (NCBI taxonomy): domain Eukaryota; kingdom Metazoa; phylum Chordata; order Testudines; family Emydidae; genus Trachemys; species Trachemys scripta. The sequence goes on from NC_048298.1 coordinate 215,962,746, forward strand.
TGAGCAAAGTGGGGTCTGAGGAAAGACTGGTAGCCAATTGACTGGGGGTGAGGACAGGACAATGAGATTGGATGGATGGAAATTGGCACAGGCTGGATAAGAAGACTGTGCCTGGGAAGAAGGAGGGTGGGGAGGGAGATGTATCTGACAAGGGGCTGAGGTGCAGAGAAAGAACTGGGACTGGCTGGGAAAAGAAACTGGGACAAAGGTCCAGGGTTGGGGTATAGGGGGAGGATGAGATTGGATGAGGAGCCTGGGATGGAGACTGGGCCTAGGAGCCAGTGGGGGGAGACACCGGTCATATGAGGAGTCAGGAGGGGAGAACTAGAACTAGCTGGGCAAAAAGAGTGAGACTGGGAAGAGTGAGGAGAGGGGGAAACTGGGAATGGGGAGGGAGGAAAATTGGAACTCAGACAGAAAAACCTGAAGAGGGAGAGTAGGATTGGTCTGGGCAAGGAGACTGGGCATAGGATGAAAAGCCTGAGGAGTGGAGACTGGGACTGGGTAGGCAAGGGAAAAGGGACTGGAACAAGGAGAAGAGACAGGACTAGGAGAGGTTGGAAGGGTCCGGCTGAAGGGGTGAAGCCTGAGTGGAAAGGGCAGAAGAATCTGTGCCCAGTAGAGCACACCAGAGCCAATAGAATCCAAGATTCCTGAGTCTCACCATTCCTCCGTTGTCAGCAAATATCTGTGAAACCCATGGCGAAGTGTCCTTTCCCCTTCTCGTGCTACTCCACAAAGAGAAGCTAACTGATAAGCAGTAATAAGTTGTTATCAAGTGGAAGAGGTCTTTGTGGTGGATCTGAAGGTTCTAACCTTGCTAATAACCCATGTGATGCCCCATGATGGAATTTCTGTTTTTTTCATTTTGCTTTTCTAAAAACCTTGGAAATTGAACACAAAAACCCTAAACAGGGCCGGCTCCAGCATTTCTGCCGCCCCAAGCAAAAAAAAAAAAAAAAAGCCGCAATTGCGATCGGCGGCGGCAATTG
>NC_048298.1:215963837-216052516 GCF_013100865.1 Trachemys scripta elegans
AAAAAAAAAAAAAAAAAAAAAAAGCCATGATCGGCGGCGGCAGTTCAGCGGCAGGTCCTTCGCTCCTAGAGGGAGTGAGGGACCTGCTGCCCCCGAATTGCCGCAGGTGCCGCCCCTCTCCCTTGGCCGCCCCAAGCACCTGCTTGTTAAGCTGGTGCCTGGAGCCCGCCCTGACCCTAAAAGAACTTTTTTAAGGTTGCAAAGTCAAGCACTAAAAACTTAGGAAATGCCAGAATTAAGGTTGCCTATGCAATCTTAATTTAACCCCCATATATATATATATGTATTATGCTGCAGTCTGTAACTACAAACTATTTTTTCCCCACCGGATCTTTGCTTCACTCAGTGCACAAGATGGATGGTGCTGCATTAATGAGCAATTATTCAATATTTTGTTTTCTCCTCATGGTTGAACGTATGGCCCGAGGCCTTATTTACTGCACATTATTCAAACCCTGCTCTGAAGACAGAATTATTAAGGCTTTTCTATGGCACTCATCACTGAGGGAGGTAGTGTGGCTAAAAGAACTAAGCACTAGATTGGGATTTAGGAGGCCTGTGTGACCCTAAGAAGCCCTCAGTACTAACTGAGGCCGCTGTTGGGTGAGCTTGTGTGATTCTAAGAAGCCCTCAGTGCTAACTGTCAAGGGGCTACAAGAATATCATGGTTGTGGTTTGCCAAAGAAAATTATGTGAGGTCCTAAATGAAAGCCGGGGTCACGCTGTTATTGATATAATTGTGAAATGTATATACTGATACTATGTAAGGAGTTATGTATGTATACTGAAAATATGTTCTTAGATTTTGTATCACAATTAAGGTGGAGAAACAGGTTTCTTGTCAGACAAGGGATGTTTATTAACCCATCTCTTTGCTGGATGTGTTATACCAATAGAATAAAAACCAGCAGGATTTTATTAAGAGGGATAAGGCAAAGATGCCACATTTATTGTAAATATACCGATAAAGCAAAAGATAAAAGTAAACAACATTGTTTGACTACTTATTTCTTATACACACACATATATATATATAGAGAGAGAGAGAGAGAGGTTTATTTACACAATCATTTATTCAAGTTCTGTATAGGTGTTATAGTTACCAGCCTAGAAGTTGCTCATGCCAAGTTACTGGCCTGGTATCTTGGTCATGAGGATGGAGCCGAGTCTATGTTAGGTGCACCTGATGCTTCTGGAGGTTGGCAGCAGAACCAGAGACTCAAAGTCATTAGTCTTTAGAGTCCATTCTTATAGGAATTAATTCCTATGTTAGTCTATGGGAACTGTTTCATTCTGCTGTTGCTGACTCAATCAGCAGATGGCACATTTCTGTCCAAAGTGGCACATTCCTGGTGGCTCCACACTGTCCAAAGTTTGTGTTTCTCATCCTTCCAGGTGATGGGGTGGATCCCAGTTTACCCTCAGGGGGTTGTCTGGTGGTCCTACTTGACACATTTTTCGGCCGATGGATACTCCCTTTCTAGGCTGGCACCTCCCTAACCATTTATGTACATCAAGCATTCATTAACATACATTCCATATCTTAACCATATTTTAATTTACTGTCTCCACCACTTTTGGGATGTGTGCTAATTCATTTGAGACTCCTCGCCCTTTAATCACAGAGCGTGGGGGTCTGTCCTAGGAGCCGTTGAATGAAGTGAAAGTCATTTCACAGCTTATAGTGTTTGTTTACATTGTATCAATTACTTCAAGAACAAAGTCAATTAACTTGTTTGTAAGTTTTACATGGTAATAAAGTATCTTTCACAGGATAGATATAATCAATGGTTTCTACAGACAGTAGCTTACAAGTTTTAACAGAAGACCCAAGAGATTTTTGTACCTGGTGAAACTGTTGGATTTTAAAGTGTGGGGGACAAATTATGAGGGGGTCACTGTCACTTGGGGGAATCACTGTTAGTACCTTCTTTTATATCCCTACAGATGTAAATTAAGAACTATAAGCTAACACAATGGTTGCACATTTACATACTAAATTATCAAAGAAATGTGATGGGGCAGCACATAGGAAAGCAAGCCACAGGGATTCTACTTCTTTGAGTACAGACAATGAATTTTGGAGATTATAAGTAGAAGGCAAGGAAGATACCCCCTCATCCTGGGCCTAAGAAGTAAATGAGCAGTACATTTACATTCATGAAAATGGGATCCCAACTAGGCTTGGTTGAAAATGCAGCCGAAGACATCTGGGGTGAGATAAGCTGCTAACAGGAGGTTAGTTTGTTCAGTTAAATTTAATCTCTAGAAGGCATGTTATGATTTTGTTTTATATGTAACCCCTTGTTTTCATTATCCTTACTCACTATCTCTTGAATCTTTGATAATAAACTTATTCTTGTTTTCACTATAATTATATCTTAGTGTTGCAGTATTAAACAAAGTGCTGATCTTGAGTCTCACTCATACTGGTGGCAGGGAAGCTAACAAGATGACTTACAATCCTGGGCACCCTCAGAACTTCAAAAAGGCACTTCACCTTTTTGTGTGACGGGTTCGGTCACAGAGACCACCTTGGGGCTGTCACCTGATATGCTGAAACTACTTCTCAGCCCATTTTCTTTGATAGCTTGGGACTCAAGAACCCTGTCTTGTTGAGCCAGACACGCTAGCCTGCTGCAACACAGACCCAGGGTCTGAACCACGCCCCCAAAGCTGCAAACTTAACTGAAAAGAGTTCAGCAAGTACTCCTGTCTCCAGCATCCAGACACCCAGCTCCCAATGGGATCCAAACCCCAAATAAATCCGTTTTACTGTGTATAAAGCTTATAGAGGGTAAACTCATAAATTGTCCGCACTCTATACCACTGATAGAGAGATATGCACAGTTGTTTGCTCCTGCACGTATTAATCACTTACTCTGAGTTAATTAGTAAACAAAAGTGATTTTATTAAGTATAAAAAGTAGGATTTAAGTGATTTCAAGTAATAACAGATAGAACAAAGTAAGTTACCAAGCAAAATAAAACAAAACACGCATGTCTAAGCCTAATACATTTAAGTAACTGAATACAGGTAAATCTCACCCTCAGAGATGTTCCAATAAGCTTCATTCACAGACTAGACTCCTTCTTAGTCTGGGACCAATCCTTTCCCTTGGTACAATCCTTGTTAGTTGCAACTCAGGGTGGTAAGCAGGGGTTTTCTCATGACTGCAGCCCCCTTTGTTCTGTTTCACCCCCTTTTATAGCTTTGGCACAAGGCGGGAATCTTTTGTCTCCCTGGCTCCCCACCCCTCCTTCTAAATGGAAAAGGACCAGGTTTAAGATGGATTCCAGTTCAGGTGACATGATCACATGTCACTGTAAGACCACCTTCTTCATTATCTAGTAGCTGGAAGACACGTAGATAGGTAGAAAGGCTTCCAGTTAAACAAACCCATTCACAGTTCATTGATTCTGAAGCACCCTTAATGGCTTCCATTTAACATGTTTACATCAGTAACACAAGTTTATATCTTTTTCTCCTAACTCCAGACATAGAAATAATATATGCAAACAAATAGGATGAACACACTCAGTAGATTATAAGCTTTGTAATGATACTTGACAAGAGACCTTTTGCATAAAGCATATTCCAGTTACATTATATTCACTCATTAGCATATTTCCATAAAACATATGTAGTGCAATGTCACACCTTGTGTCTCAGTTCTCTGTAAAATGGAGCAATACTTAACTCCCTTTGTAAAGAGCTTTGAGATCTACCTATGAAACGTGCTATATAAGAGCTAGGTACTACTATTATTATTATTATAGTGTCTGAGGGCTGGATTCACAACGGAGACATAGGCATCTAACTGACCCTTTAGGCATTCAAGTTCCACATACAGGTGCCACTGATATTCACAAAACCCCTGCTCAGCTGCTGCCTAACTCTGTAGGCACCTGAAGTCCCTAGGCACCCAAGTGTCCACTGGTAAAGTCGCCTACATTTCTGCTGGGAGGCATGTGATCAAATAATCACTGGGCAGTTTTAACTTAGACATTGAGCCTGGGACTTCCTTGTTGTCTTATTCCTACTGAGACCGTGGGCTGCATACCACATAGCCAACTGCTTAATCCAGAGTATAAAAGATCATCCAAAGATCGTTTTAAAATAACAATATATTGTATATTTACTTTTACGCTGTGGGGTCACCCAATCAGTGCATTCCATTCTTCTTTTGGCTTCAATACATGTAGACTGAACAAATTAGACAAAATGAGGCTCCAAAAAAATCATGACATACAGTACCACTGAAATATGTTTTAGAATTTTAAAAAGAAAGTTTGGATGTCTCCAATACAGGTGGTCCTTGACTTGTGCAATTTCTGGGAAGACTATGTGAGAGGGCTCTCAAAGCACCCTTCGCGAAAAATCCCTTACAATGCCAGTTGTAATGAAGATATCTTTTCAAGCAGTACTCTTGACAATCTTTCTCTCACATGACGTGAGTAACTCTGAATCACTTCTACACAAATTGAATAGGCAAAAGCTCACACTGAGGAGACTGTTCTTTAACTTCATCTATTTTTATTACAGCTTTGGAGAAGCAATGTTATAGTTAAGGTTGAGATGGCACTCACATTCTAAATCCCCATTTTCAGTGGCTTATAATTTTCTCCTAAAGGGTTTGACATTTTGCATGCTTGATTTAGCTCAGGAGTCGGCAACGTTTGGCACACGGCTCGCCAGGGTAAGCACTAGCGGGCCGGGCCAGTTTATTTACCTGCTGACACAGTAGGTTCGGCCGATCGTGGCCCGCACTGGCTGCGGTTTGCTGTCCCGGGCCAATGGGGGTGGTGGGAAGCCGCGGCCAGCACATCCCTCGGCCCGCGCCGCTTCCCGCCGCCCCCATTAGCCTGGGACGGCGAACCCCGGCGAGTGCTTACCCTGGCGAGCCGCGTGCCGAACGTTGCCGACCCCTGATTTAGCTCATACATGATTAAGTGATTTGTTTTTTCCTTTTGGAAAGTTTCACAAATGCCTGTTAGGCCTCTTCTAAACTCGTTTGTTTGTTTGTTTGTTTTCAGATTTACTTCCCCCGCCCCCCCCGCCCTTTCTGTCTTGGCTAGCCCCAAACTAATTTTGGTTTTAAACACTGAAACTTGGCATGTACTTAGTTGTGAATGGGAAAATGTTCCTTTAATTGGTCAATAAAAAATTGGTTTTGAAATAACAAAGGCCGTCGTCCTGTGATCCCCATCAAATAAGTGCAGAAGGGATCCTGTGTCCATGGATCCAAGCTTGAAATGGAAGTGCCACCCACTAGTATAGAGTATTAAGTGAATGATTCTACTGTTATATGCCATAGAGTTAATTGAAATTGTTATTGTAGTGTTGTGTTTTTATTTGCTGCGCCGCTTCATTCCCTTTTTAACCAGTTTAACTGTAACCTTATTGTATCTCTACTCTTTCACTATAACCACTCACTTTTAAATAAATATATTACTTTTGTTTTCGAAGATTTACTGCTTGACTGTCTATTCTTGATCAGCGGGCTGTCGCCGTATCCTTTCAAGGGAAAGTTAGCTAGCCATGGCTTCCCCTGGAACCTCCTTTAGGGCAGGCCACAATCTTAATTACCAGAATAGATAAATTAAAAATAAAGGTCTTAAATTAAGAGCAGCATTTGTAGGCAACATCATAGGCTTAATACAATTGGTTTCAAATCTTCCGATAACACCACTTTCTCTTCAACCCCATCCAAATCTGTGGGAGAAGTTGGGGCAAGTTACTGCAGACAAAGAGTCATTAATATCTTAAGACTTACTTCATCCTCCTAGACCATATAACCCCACAATGTGAAGGTGATTCTGGGGCAAACATGAGTCAGGGCCCTGGCACTTTGGTTCCTGCAGGGGCCATGCAATCCAAGGGAGGCAAGGAGCTGATGTGGTGAATAGCAGACCTCCATGCGGAAGAAACTCTATGTTCACAGAGAACAAGAAGCTACAAGTTTGCAGAGTGGAGCCCCACCTTCTTTGTCCTTCTGACAGAGAATTAGAAGGGGACTGGAAAGACCAATTTGTGGCTCCACCATTCACTTTCAACTCAATTGCTATTGCAGAAAAAATGCCCAAAATATTGCAGTTTCCAGTATTGCTTATACCATAAAAAGTGGGTAAAATAAATGTTTCAGGTCCTCACTTTGTGCCTGAAAGGGGAGCTTGGCACTTGGCGGGGAAGGGAAAGTTTCAAAATGTGAAATTTTCTCCTCAAGCTGCTCCTTTTCTTCTCCCAGCTGCCTTTCTTCATTCTCCCATACAACCCCTCGCAATCCCTATTAACAAAAGGGAAAGAAACAAGAGGCAGAAGCAGCAGTGGCCTAAAAGTGAGATTTTTTTTAAATTTTATTTTAGAGAGTGATACTGAATGAAATGTTGTTGGGAAAAAAAAAGTTTTGTTACTGCATAAAGACTATATTGTCCCCTTAATCTCAGAGCAAATTTATTGATATGAGTGGGAGATTTACTGTGGAGTGAGGGAACTATGAAGTCCAGAAATTACATCTCACTCCTTGGATCACATTTAAATATGGACTCTCGGCCTCTCCTCCAATGAGTTTGACATCCCTGCTCTAAAGTCTTGTATACACTCAATTTGTGTACCAATTTAACTAAACAGGTGTAGAAACAGATTTAGTTAAATCTCTGCATCCCGTCTAGTGTAGGGTCTTAATCCTATAGTAAGAGTACTACTGTTACTCCTTAGCCTAAGAAAAGAAAACACCATGCAAAGCATTTGTTTTACCATTTGCAACTACAAATAAGAAGGATAATGTACCCTGTAAATAGAAAGTGATAAGACTTCTTTTAAAGACAGAGTGTAGCGAGGTGGTCACCCGCTCCTGCCCTGAAGGGCTTGAAATCAGCCCTTAGAGAGGGCTGCAGCTCTGAATGCTAGGCTGATGGGGGAAGCAGCTGCAGCTGGGCCACGCCCCAATCAGGGCCCAGCTGGCCCTATAAAGGCTGAGAGCCAGGAGCAAGGACTCAGTCTCTGCATTCAGAGAGAGAAGGGCCTGGCTGTAGGGAGCTAGAGACAGAGTACCTGAGTGGAGCAGGGCTGGGGAAAGGCAGAGGAGCTAGGGAAGCTCCAGCCTGGAAAGCCCCAGGCTGTGGCTTAGCAGAAGGCCAAGGGGTACTGGGGGTTGCAGAGGGCAGCCCAGGGGTAGGCCAAGGCAGCAGGTCCCAACTCAACCTTGCCAGTGATGAGTAGGCTGATACTGCAATCTGCCCCAGGGTGTGGGGCTAGATGATGATGGGCAGTAGCCTTATACTGAGGCAAGGTGGGGGTTCCCTAAGGAGGGGGGACCCTAAGACTGAGGAGTTACTGCTGAGGGGCAGCACCCCATGTATAAGGGCACTGGGATCCAGGGAGGAACATGGGGGCCAGAGGACAGGCGGATTATCGGCCTGGAGAGGGTGCTCTGGAGCTGGAATGAGCTAATTCCTGGAAGTTACCAGCAGGAGGTGCCGCAGGGGTGAGTCTGCTCCTCTACACAGAGTCATAGACTTCCGAGAGTTGCTTTGCTGGAAGACAATAAGGCCTCAAGAATTCAGCAAAGTACATAATTTAAACCATGCTTAACCTTTTTTTAAAATTAAACGTGCTTAACTCCATCCCTATTCAGCAAAGTACTTAAGCACATCCTGAAAGTTTAGCATCTGCTTAAGTGCTTTGCTTAATTAGGGCCTAAAGCCTTAAGATTAGTTAGATTGGCTCTTTCTATTTAATTTGCATATTTTCTCTAATCTCGTTGGCTTTAAATGCATATGTATATTTTGGAGGAATTTACAGATGAATTGGGTAGCGGGAAATGCATACAACATGACTGATCTAGATTTTCAGGAAGGCTTTGATATGGTTCCATTTAATGGACCAGTTAAACTAAAGGCAGCAGGAATCCTGCTTGGAGCATGGGAAAGAATAAAAAATTGGCAACAGAACAAAACCGAGAAAATGGAGTTTTGCCAACATAGTGGGGAGAGAAGCACTGAATAGTGTCCCTGTAGAGCTCAGTCCTTTTACCTGTGCTTTAATTTTGCTTATATTAATGGCTATGAACTAGAAGGAGAAAGTTGAACTATAACCATTAAACTTGCACTGATTTACAAGCCCTGCAATCCCATTCAAATCAGTGGGTTAGCATAAATCAGCATAAAATCTGGCCAGGAGGTTTAAAGGGATCACTTCTACTTTAAATCATATTTCTATCTGTAAATATTTTATCTGTGCAGACCTCTAAAAATGTGCAAGAATTTAAATACCTGATCCATCAAAATACTCCAAAGTAATCAACCTTTAAAACATAAGTATGAGGTGACTGGTGAAACTAAAAACAAGAAAAATTGCTTGAAAAATGACTGTCTGGGATTGCAACCAAGTGTTCTCATTACCATTTGGCACAGTTTTTATGTTACATCTGGGGAAAAAACAAAGAAACTTGAGAAGGAGGGAGATAAGAGCAATGAAAAGAATTTTCACTCAAAGGTTTCTTAACTAAGCTGTGAACTTTCTTTCCCCCCATTCCTCCCACTCCCTCTCAGTAACCTCTTCTCCTAATTCACCCCAAATCAAACTAGCTTGTGGTGTGTTCTGCAGATGGTTTACCAGCAACTCAAACTCATCTCTGTATATCTGGCAAACAGATGCTTGATTCAGAATATGCCAGACCGGGGCGGGGGGGGGGAAGGGGGCAGGAGCATGTGCGTACACGTATGAGCAGGAGAAAGTTATTCTACAGAAATAAAATAGTCCAGCACTGTTTATTGTCCTGAGTGCCTCCCTGTTCATTCTCGTCATCTGAGGTGTATTAGAAAGGCAAATGCATACCCTGGGAAATTTTCCAGATTCATTTTCAAACAGTTAAGCACTGTGCACTGGCTACACTATAGGGACTCCTGTAACTATGCAACCAGCTGCACTGAAGATATACTCCAAATACACAATAATGGTTGATAATAGAACAGACTGAATACTGCAAATATAGTGTTTTATTCACTAGTTACAAACATTCATGCAAGTATGATTTTTTTCATAATATTTGGGCTCTCCAGCCCTATACTGGTACCCTACAGACCAGTAACTAGGCAAGATAGCCAGTTCTAAGGGCAATTGTCAATGTCTCCTTCCTCAGTCACTTGTTATGCAGATACTAATGTTCATCCTGGGTCTCAAAACATTTGGTCTAGCAGTTTCTGGTTGTGACCCTGACCCAAAAGCAGCACTCCACCTAGTGAACATCATTTAAAAATGCCCATATGCAGTTATGCCTGAGATTGAGGTTGGCATGATTGTTGCAGCAATAATTCTGTGCTGGTCTTGGTCTCTGCTCTTTGCAGGTACCACTGGAGTAAACCCCACTAGCTCACTGGAGCCACAAAGATACCATGTGACTACCATTCAAAAGCTACAGCCTTTCTTGCTGAACAAAGAAGGCTGAGGCATTCATCCTAGCTTCCATGTTGAGAAAAAGATTTGGAAAAGGTGCTGGTTTCTGGGGAATTATGGGAGTTTCCCAGACAATTATGGGAACTAGACTTCTTCTTCCACATTGCATTTCGGTTCTCAGGCCTTCTGAAATCTCCCACAAGAGATATGTGTTGGGAACCATAGGATAAGCGCACAAAGAGCAGTGCAACTGCAGTGATGTAGTACATGATGTGGACATGGGAAAAAACTGCATCTGAAACCTTATCTCTAGTGTGGGACAGACTTTCTCTGGTTTTCTCTCAAATGCTGTTCAAACTGGTCTCTGTTTGAAAGACAGCCTTCTTCCATCAGATTGCCATGGCTGCTTACCAATAAAATATGAAGCCCTCCCTGGTAGTCCACAGACAGAAATAGCTTGAAAACCAAGCAGTGAGGGATTGGAGGTTGGGAGGGAAGGTGGGCCTGAGAGAGGTTCTTTCTTTTTTTAAAGTTGTCAAATAAATGAAGTTAGAGAATTACTAGTTGTTAAAGCACAGTGTGACACTTTGAACCCCAAAGCAACACCCTGGCACCCCCATATTCACCACTGTCATATAATTGTGATATGTATTGTACAAAGTATTCCTTGTGAGGTATTATTTTTGCTCTGTTAAACATTAATATCCTGTTGAATTGTATGTGCTATCCTTGTATGTGGAATTCTGAAGTTTTGTTGTGTATATGTTACTGAAATATGTTGTGAAGCTGAAAACACCCACAACCGGCCTCTCAGGTCCAACAATGGGGCAACCAGACACTGATGATGGCTCATTAAGGGGAATACACACTCATGAGGATTACCCCAAGAACTGTATACAATGGAGACCTCTCAGAGAGAGCATGTAGACCATGGAGACTGCTTGTCTCGCGTCATCATAAATGATCTTCCCAGCAAGCAGAGGAACCTATAAAGGAGGGGAAGTGACATTTGGCCTCACTCCCCCCACAACTCAACACCTGGAAACAAATTTGAAGGACAAAGTCTTTGAACAGGGAGGTGGTCCCAGGATGGAAAGGAGAATCCCAGCCTATGTGTTAAGGAACAATACCCTCAGGGTGAGACACTGCTTGATTCAAACACTGTTTAGTTTATAAAACTAAGACTGTGCATTTGTTTTATTTCTTATGTAACCAACTTTGATCTGTACACTTCTTACTTATAATCACTTAAAATCTATCTTTCTCTAGTTAATAAATCTGTTTCCTATTTTACCTCAAACAGTATGTTTCACTTGAAGTGATGGGTGAGTCTGCTCAGTATAGAAAAGCTGGTGCACATTCACTTTCCTTTGTAGAAGTGGTGGACTGGGTAATAAACGTACACTGGTCAGGCTTCTGGCCAGGGCAAGACCGTACAGCTCTGTGGGTCCTAGGCTGGGGAGCTGGGGTAATTGGCTGGAGCCTCTCTCATGTTAGTTCATGAGTGGCTAGGAGAAGCATTCATGTAACTCAGCTGGGTGTGTCCCTGTCTGTGGATGGTTGTGTAAATGCAGGACCTAGAGAGGTTTGCAGCTTATCACTGTGTGAGAGGAAGCGCAAGTTGGTAAGACAGAGGGCTCAATGGTACCCCAGTTCCAGGTTGCACCCCCGGGAACCCATCAGACACAGAACTTAGCATCAAGAAATATGGGGTGAAATCCCAATGCCAATGAAGACCAAAACTTCAGTTAATATCAGTAAGATCAGGATTTCACTTCTATTTACTAGTCTGGTTTCTGCATCAAACTTGAGCAAACCAACCTACATTTCTGTCTCCATTTCCCCATCTGTAAAATATTGATAATACCTCTCTCAGCTATTCTGAGATTTAATTGCTTAATGTCTGTAAAGCACATTGAAATCCATAATTAGTGGTTGCTAGAAAAGTGCATATTCCTTGTTTACTATTATGCTTTCACTAGGAAAAGTTGTCTTTCTGTTATATGGGATCAGATCTGAAAAATCAACGAGGATTTTCTAGAAAAAAATGTAGATAATTTTCTACACTCCCAGAAAATATTTTGCTAACCTATATACTGGGAAGGTGTGCTAAGTGGTTAGTTCCTTATGCCATATTAAAACTATAGCTGGTATCCAAATGATGGCCTTCGCATTTAAATTTTACTAATTTTTATGTTCAAAAAAACATTTAACCATAACTTTTTATATATATTGTCAGTTTTATTTATTGAAGTCAGTTGTTAATGTCAGACAAATAGCCTAAAGGTTTGTCTGGATCATATAGACCACGCTGTTCTTCAGTAGACTAGTCTTGGCTATTGAGTACAAGGACTGGATTTATCTATTGTGCATATCCAGAAATAACAATGAATATAAACAAGGGGTCTGAAGAAGAGATTAAAATTCTCATTGTGACAAGGCATCTCTTTGGCCTTGTCACCCTCAGATTGTGAGACTGGCAGTGGGGGGCTGGAGTAAATCAATTCTTCACTTCATTTTTGTTTTGTTTTTTCCCCCCAAGTATTTACAAGGCAGGCCTCCGGGTAGGCCCAAGTAGTTCTCTCAAGCAAAAAAGCCAAACTCACAACACATAAGAAATACATTTTCTTGCTCCCTCCCTGGGGCCTTGACTTATTATGCTGACTTCTGACTGACTGCCAGCTCTTCCCCAAACAGAAGTAAAGTTGGTTGTTTCCTTATAGGGAGAAGAACAGCTCTCCACCTAAGAGGACCCTCTTCTTACTGCTACAGCTTGTTTCTTATCCCCTCTTCCTCTCAGGAGAAGGGGGGTGGGGGGTTAAAGGTCATTGGCAGCCCTTAATTAGACTCAAGTGTCTCCAATTAACCTGAAGTAACCTCTTTTCAGTTCATAGGGGGAAAGGACTTTCTAGGACTGATATATCTGGCTTCCATCACTCTCTTATAGCTGTCAGATCTGACTTGGTCACACTTTTGAGAAGGATATTTACAAAACCTGGCACTGTTTCACTCACATTAGCAAGGCAGGAACATGCTTGAAAAGAAGACTGAAGTTTGCCAGTAGCTAGAGTCTAGGAAAACCAAATGAGAGGCAAATATATGATTTTTGTGATGATTTAAAAGTTGAAAACTGAACAGAAATACCACCAGTCTCTGAACACTTACCAATGAATTACCAAAGCCAATCAACACCTCACAGCCACATAATTTAATGTGTGATTTCAAACACTGAGAATGGCCTGAAACCGGCCAAACACTTTGATCATTTCATACCCTCCTCTCTAACATGTTTATTGATAAATCTGCTTACTGTGATTTAAAAAAAAAAAACACTTTAAACTGTGTTTTTAACATAGGAAATAACCGGGCCTATTTTGATTTATTAGGGTTTCTTTTATTAACTGCTTTGTGGATTTGAAGGTTTGGTCTTTAGACACTGAAGCCTGCTCATCTATAAATGGGTAAAGTGAGGGTAGCTTCCTTCTACTGCCCTCTGTTACCATAGCTACAACCAAACTATTGTTAGGTCATGCTGTAATTTCCTCCTCAATATGGTCTTATTCCTTACTTCTTCACAAAGAAGGCTGCCAACTAGCCTGAATTATAACAGGATGCAGAATGTGGATTTTGTCTGAAAGTGTTCTCCAAGATGGCACTAACCTGAAGTAGAGAAAGTAACAGCTGATTAGGCTACAGTGTGCTAACATTCTCTGCTGATAAAAAAATAAAACTCATGGTAAATTAACCTGAATTTTGATAGAACAAAGGAACAGTAACACACAGCTAAATGATTTTAAAAAAATTATATAATATATAGGTTGGGAAAAGACTGTCTGTACATCTGGGTATAATGCTTAGATTATCCACAAATATAAAGTTAGTTTTTAAAAGTCATATAATAGAGTACATAATCAGCAATAACCCAAATTTAGGTGAATAGATTTAACAATACAGTTTAGATATTAGAATCCGACTACTCAGGTACATACTACATTCAATCTCCCCTTCACAAAGTACAGTCAGTAAAAGCTGTTATTGCCTTCATTTTCCTCAAGGTGTCCTGGCTACTTAATCCATTCAGCAGTAACACAACACTGTCCTCAATTATTTACTTCATACACTGCAGGTTAGGCATACTACACAGACAACTTGGGAAATAAAATTTATGAGGTCTTTAAACCACGATTTGAGAACTTCAATAATTCAGGCATAGGTTAGGGGTTTGTTACAGGAGTGGGTGGGTGAGATTCTGTGGCCTGCATTGCGCAGGAGGTCAGACTAGATGATCATAATGGTCCCTACTGACCTTAAAGTCTAAGAGAATTAACTACTTTTTCTTCTTTTTAAAGGCTCTTCTCTGCAGCTATGTTTTGTTGTCCTAAGAATATTCTTTTGCTCACATAAAAGCTCCCCCCCTAACAGTTACCTCAACCGGAGCTAACACATGTGAAAACTACAAACTGCCTTCTTCTTCACTAGGATTTTACCTCATATTAACTACCGTGTGTGTTAGCTAATATGAGGTAAGAACATACCTTTTTTCCCCTCTAATATAGATGCACCCAAAGAGTGAAGTTAGAAGCACAGCACTGACCTCACAACCCAGGGATGAGGGACACAACTACAACAGCATTAAGCCAGCTTTGCACACTCCCAATTCTGGGCTGCTCTGCGGCACTCAGCATACCATGGACAACTCTATGGGCGTATGAAGTCACAGAAACTTGTACCTGGCGGGCTATGAGCAGTAGGACTGCCAAGAATCTACACAGCATTACATGATGCTTACACCTGACATCCACCATCTACCACCAGCCCTGCCCCTATTCCAAGGCTTGAAAGGGGATTCTCAGGAGGCAGCCTTATGTGTCTTGCTTAGTTTCTGTGCCAGGGGAATCCTCTCCTGGCCAGATCCAAGGCTTTAAGAGCCCCTTTTCACTGCTCTGGTATTTCTACCTGGCGCAGAGGGGCCAGGGCAGTGGTGAGGTTCTCACCGAGAATTATTACATGAGAGGTAGCTTCTCCAAGATCAGGAAAGACAGCTGTGGCAGAAACAAGCACTGGACCCAGATTGCCTGACTACCAGTGGCTACTTTCCTCTCCTCCTTCAATGTGGGTATAAACTGATTGCAGAACATTTGTTCTAAAGCCTTTCCAGGGTCTGACAGTCAAATATTCTACCCCTGTTATGAAAATGAGTCTCTCCTCTCATCTTAAGGATTCCTTGATTTTTTTCAGAGAGTTTAAATATCTGATTTACAGCATGAGTTGTTGTAGCTGAATCATTGCCCTGTGTTTCCTTTGAAGCTGTTTCAAATGAATGTAGAAGGATAATCAAACTACCTATAAGACACTAATTAGCCCACTTACTTAGCAGGGGTGAGCACAACATCTGCCACCATTATCATTTGCCAATATATATATTCACCCTCATACAATGCACTGGGTTGCTTTCAGGGTGCCATGTAAACATGCAATAAGGTTCCCAGAAACTGAGGCTGTCTCTGTATAACTGATGTTACTGTAACTAAGATAGCATTTGTTTTGCCAGTATTTGATTTCTTGTGTAAATAATTTGCAAGGAGACCTTTATTTTGTAGAGGCATATGCCAACCAACATTATTCCTTCTTACACTAAAAGACCTGCTAGTAGAGAAATTGACGGTGGCTCTTTTTTTCACAACAAAGAATGTTCTTCTATATGGTGGCCTCTGTGTATTTCCAAGTATGCGTCTGATGCTACTGAGCTGCAGGAACCTTTTTGGAAGTGGTGCCCATTGGAGCTGTACAAGTATGATCCCATGACACAGAGGCCTGGTCTACACTACAAAGTTAGTCTGATGTAAGTTGCATTGCATCAACCTATTTGTGCACCTGTCTACACTCAGATTTGTCTCCCACTGATGTAAGTGCCTATTTATGGCAGTGCAGTAACACCACTTCTCCAAATGACGTTAAGCCATGGTTGATATACTGTTGATGCAGTGCAGGGGGCGGGGGAGGTCTAGCTATGCTGTGAGCCAGGATCTTTTCTAGACTTCACTGCAGTCTAGCCAGTCCCACTAGCTGAGTATGGATGAGCCTGATGCAGGGGAAGGAACTTCAAGTAAGTGTGTGCATGCATTCTTCCTTACAGTGTTTAAATGTGAAGATGGCACCCGGCTCAACCCCAGGTTAGCAGTACACAGGTATCAACTGTTTATTGTTTTACTAGTATGAGAAGAGGCAACGGTACAACAAACAGAAGTAGAGTTGATATCTGCTTTTCATACCCCTGTAGGGTTAGGCCCAGGGAGTCATGCAGAGCAGTTTGTATAAGTACACGGGGTGTCCCTTGTGTCCTCCTGAGAGATCCTTTGAAATCCTCTCCCTAAGATTTCTAGCTGTCTTATTTCTTCTGACCCTTTCCCACGCCACTATGCAATGACTTCAGTAGGCACCATTGCCTTGAACAGGCTAGTAACATATGGGCCCAGGCAGCTTCAGGGTGCCAGCAGCAGTTGTGTACTCTGTGCCTTTGTGACCCTCAGGAATGAGATATCAGCTAAAATCACCACCACCTATGGAAAATAGTGCCCGTGCTCAGTGCTATTGCCCTATTCATGTCCATGGAAACAGGGGCCAAAATGTTATTGATTTACACAGCTGAACAATTCCCCCCTCATTACTACTTCCACCTTGTCAATGGCAGGCCATACTCACCATTGGGGGGGGGGGCTGGAGAGTGGTGTTTTGTTGAAGTATCATAAACATGTCTTATTCAAAACTCATGAGAATAAAAGAAGGGAGGTTCTGAAACTTATTTTGCACTTTCCATTGTGACTGTACATACAATGATACATCTGTCTGTTTTATCTGTAGCTGCTGCCATTGAGACCTTGAGGGTTACCCTCTCCACACCTGCAGATGCCTGATCCTGATGAGGAGGATAAAGAAGTGGACTAAGGAGGATGTGTTCATTAAGATCCTGCAAGCAAGGACTGCACTGGACTGTGAACAGAGGGTCTGGAGGGTGAATACAGCAGACAGCCTGGAGAAGGAAAGAGCGGGCAGAAGAAAGTCCCAGCAGCAAAAGGAGAGGGAGATGCAACAGGATGTAATGGGGATTTCCAGGCTGCAAACACAAATGCAGCAGACTCTTCTTGATCTACAGGTTCAACGGTAATGGGCTCGCCTCACTTTGCAGTCCATGAAGAACATCATTTCAGCAGCTCCTTCCGCCCTCCAGTGCAACATTTCATGTGGCATCATGGACCACATCTCTACCCCTACCTTTGGGGACAGTCAGGACAACCACAGCTTCACATACACTGACCTGTGAGAGCCATAACTGGTGTGTGTTAGGCAGAAATGGACAGGAACATTTTCTACCTTACTATTTTAAAGTTCTGTTCTGGTAATTGATTTTGAGTTTGCACTGTGTTTTTTTTTTTTTTTAACTGCACCATTTTGCACTTTTTGGTGCACAATACATTTTTATTTTTTGGACATAAATTTACCTTTATTGCTTCATAACAGACTGCAGGATGCCTTGCCTTCCTCACAGTACACTTTACTTGTAGTAGAACAGGACCTCAGAGCTCATAGATTCAGTGAAAAACACAGTGTATTAATTATACATGTCAAGTGTCAGAGGGGTAGCCATATTAGTCTGGATCTGTAAAAAGCGACAGAGTCCTGTGGCACCTTATAGACTGATGAAGTGGGTATTCACCCATGAAAGCTCATGCTCCAATACGTCTGTTAGTCTATAAGGTGCCACAGCACTCTTTGTCGCTTTTTAATTATACATGTATAGCAAGCACCACATAATTCATGGGTTCATTAAAAGACCGTGTGATATTCATACATGTACACCGAGCCCTACACAGTTCCTAACCGCCCCCAAAACTTCCGGGTTAGATCGAGCACAGTCCAGCACTGCACATTGCTCTGGCTGACCATTACAGTGCTATTTCAAGGCCTCCCTCAGTCACATAGTTCCACACTGAGATCTTCTAATGGCCCTTGTGTTTAGCTGTTCAAACTCAGCAGAGAGCCACTCCACCTCTGCTCTCCATCCCAGTGGCAACTTCTGCCTCACAGATATTATAGCTGCCTGTTGAGTGCTACATAACAACTAGGATATTTTTCTCACTGGGTTCCAATCTAGTCAGGAAACACCAACAATATTCATTCAGTCTGCTGAAAGCATATTTAACTGTCATTCTTCACCTGCTGACATGGTAACTGAATCTTTCCTTAGTGCTGTCAAGCTGGCCGGTGAACAGCTTCCTAAAACAGGAGAGCAAGGGGTAGGCTGGGTCCCCCAGGATCACTATTGGCATTTCAGCATTGCCAATGGTCGTCTGACAACCAGAAAAAAATGTTCTGGCTTGCAGCTTTCTGAACAGTCCTGTGTTCTTAAAGATGTGAGTATCATGCATGCATGGATGGCAGTATGGGATGGAGATCTTGACCTCTTGCTCCCTACCCCATCTGCTGGACTTGTGTGTGCCCTGCAACACATTGCAAAAATTCCCCACAAGGCATTGAGCTGAAGGGTGGCATGTGACACACTGGGATATCTACTCATGGTGCACTGCACTTTGCATCAACACAAGCACTCCTAGTGAGTAGGCGAAGCACATGCAAGCAGTCAAGCATGCTTGCACACAAGCAACACACTAACTGTGACAGCTTTACGCTGACATAACTTGTGTGGACCAAAGTTTGTAGTGTAGACATGCCTGAATATTTGGAGTCCTGGTTATAAAAGGGACTTGTGGCCTCATCCATGTCAGCTGTTTCCATAGCTAGTTAAAGGTGTAAGGACCTTCTTTCCATGCCTCGGGTGATTTCAGAGATTATATGTAACTGCCCATCACCCTAGTTTTTATAGTTAGACTGTATTATATTCATAGGCGACAACTCCCATGGGTGGTCCGGGATGGAGCACTCACAGGGAAAAATTAGTGGGTGCTCTGCACCCACCGGCAGCTAAGTTCCCCTCACCCTCCACCCCACCTCTTCCTCCTCCCCTGAGCACGCTGCACACCCGCTCCTCCCCCTACCTCCCAGTGCTTCCCGCCTGGCTGCTGCCAAACAGCTGTTGCAGTGTTAGCACACTCCGGGAGGGAAGGGGAGGAGCGGGAATGTGGCGCGCTCAGGGGAGGAGGCTGGGAAGAGGCAGGGCCGGGGCGGAGATTTGGGGAAGGAGTTGGAATAGGGGCAGGGAGGGGGTGGAGTTGGGGTGGGGACTTTGGGGAAGGGGTTGGAATGGGGGCAGGGTCGGGGGCAGAGGGGGGGATTGAGCCCCCAGGGAAAAGAGGGGAAGTCATTATATTGGTAATTAATTACACACCTCTTCTGCAAACACTTAAGTAACTTCTTAACCTTAAGCACACAAGTAGTTCCTATGACTTCAAGTAGACTACTCACATGTTTAAGGATAAGCATTTATCTAAGTGTTTGCAGGAGCAACAATGCCTTAGTTAGTAAGCTTTGGGTAGTTTGAGCCACTCGACACTTAATTTTTATCTGGACCAAGTTCTCTAACCTTTTTGGTCAGGGCCAATCAAGCTACCAAAGATAAGATAAGAAGGACACACTTAAGTAGTGTGAACCATGCCCATTCATGTTAGTGAAGATTGACATGCTTCCCATTTATGTGACAGTAACTACTTCTGACATTCAAGTGCTGCAGAAGTACAGAAGTTTATGCTGCAGTATAGAAAGCCATCTGTGCTGCAATGTTACTGTCACAGGGTGACTGGCCCTTTAAAATAGTTGGGTCTAACCTGGCATTACCACACACCATCAGCCTTCCATCTGATACTGTAAGGCAAGGGATCAGGTGATAGCTTGCATGTCATCTGGTCCTCATAAAAGCCAGCAAGTAGCTCATTTGAACTGGAGGGAGTAGGAAGGTTTTTACTGGAGTCCATGGATCAGAAGAAAGAATTCAGTTCACAGGTGGATAGCCTGGTGGGCATAATCCTGCACGGACCATGCTAGAAAGAAGAGAGAAGAGAGGCTTACCTTAGCTCCTAGCTTAAATCTAGATGGCTTTGGAGCAGCTTAGGAAGGAGTGCAAGAGCTGCAGGGAGTAAATAAGCTCCTGTAGAAGACCCTGGGTCAGGGCGGAAAGGACATGACTGAGATTTTGAATTTGTGCTAAATACTTTTACGTTGAAGAACTAAAACTGAAGCCCTGAAAACAAAGGAGACTGACATTATGATTCTATTGCTGGAGCATGTTCTTTGGCGGATGGGCTGATATGCTAGCTCATTGGCTTCTGGTTACCTTCAGAAATAGTTATCTGATGACCATACATTTTCTATCTGTCTCCAATCTTGTTCCCTTATCATCTGTTTTGGACTAATTATTTGGACTCATTATTATTATATCTCAGTCTGTCCTCTTATTCTTTCAAGGTGCATCTGGCTGCCATCTCAGTGTTTGCTAGTGGATAGTTTTATTATTTTCAGTTATCCTATCAACAAGAGGTTCCTGAAAGGTCTGGTTAACATCTTCCCAAGGATCAAATAACCCTTTTAATCATGTGATCTTAACCTGGTACTGACAAGGTTGATGAACTCATTCTTTGGGCCCTTGGAAAAGTGCTGTTTATTGCATTAGTTACTAAAGACAACAGGCCAGATACTCAGGCAATGGAGCTATGCCAGTTTATACCAAGGACCTGATCCAATGCACACTGAAGTCAATGGAAAAACTCCCATTAACTTCACTGGGCTCATACTTCAGCTGAGGAGCTGCCCATTTTATTTTAAAAACAGTTCTAGTTTAAAACTATTCCACAATAGATTTGGTCATTTAAGTAGCTTTTAAAGTACAAATAATAAAGTGCTTCAGCATTTATTAAGAGAACTATATTAATTTTATTTTCACAAGTAAAATGTTGTACAACTAACTGATCCTGCAGTGGAACATCATAAATCAGACAGTAGGACTGGGATTTTAAAAGTGTCAGATTTTATATGAACCTTAAAATGAGATTTCTTTAATAATGCTTTCTTTATAAAGAGCAATTCAACAGGAATATGTTTGTATTCCTGTATTACTTCTTGAAAGAATACAGAAGGAAGATGTGATGTGATACCTTTAATCGGACCAACACCTAGCCCCTAAGGAGAGCCCGGTGTACAGCAAATGTCTAATACACTATTAGTAGAGATGATTCCTAGATTATGGATATCAAATCCCTCAAAATACAGGGGGTGTTTGGAGCTGGGTTTTGGTTTGTCTCCCATCTCATTACTGTGACATGTTGGACCCACTATCATAGACCTTTTTTGTCTAGTTTCAGATCTGAATATTGTCTTAGTTTGCATCTCAGTGATGTACTTAGATGTACTCTGATGACGTTCATTTAAAAAAAAACTCTTCACAAAGTTGCTGTATGCTTCTTTTGTTTTTCTTGTTGTTCTTGGTGTGAGTTTCTCTAGACTGCCTTCCGAAATGTCAGAGCTTGCCAGACCAAGTGGGGCCCTGCTTATCAAGGTGTTCCATATGAGAGAGTTCAGATGAGATTGCATTACCTCATCATTCCTCATAGTCACCAGTGCCCACACACATGCTCCTGGCAATAAACTCATAGGAAGTATTCCTCTGAGACATGGTTAAGTTACTACAACTTTATTAGAAATTTATTGTGGAAGAAATTGATGTTGATAAAATATCAGGCAAATGTTTGCAAGGGCTATTTGTACACGTTAGTGGGTTCCAGCAAGTGTTGGCCCTCTGTGGTAAAATGCAGACACAAGATCCCATAGGCTGTCTAAGATTAGATTGTAAACTCTTTGAGACAGGGGCTGACTTTTTGTTCTATGTTTGTACAGTGCCTAGCACTGTGGGGTCCTGGGCCATGTCTGAAGCTCTTTGGCAGTAGTAGCTAAGCAGTGACCAATGCACTATGGATCGGTAATGGGAGGACTATTTGTGCAAGTGGGATTATTGTGACAATAATTCATTCCCCCGTACGCAGCCACTACACTGGCAGAGATTAGCCTGGTGAAGGACCACATGGGGGCTAGCTTTGCTCAAAGCAAATTGAATCCAAAGAGGTGTGATCCTGACACTGTGCACCACTGAAAGCACTTTTGCATGTGGCTCTGCGGTATTACAAGCAGGCTAAGGAACCAAACAGCAATATTACATGCCAAATTTGTTTAGGATAGACAAGACCATTGTGTCAACCTTCAGCACTGTAGAAGAAAGAGCCCTGCTGTTGAAAGAAGATGTGCCTCATATTACTCAACAGCAGCCATAGTAATGGAGCACAATTGGTTTGCTCAAAAAAGGGAATCCTGTCTATTTTTCCTTGGCCACAAGGCCTAGGCAGCCTTCAAGCCAAGGTCGGTAAAGCATAAGAGTGTGTGTAGGTTGGCAAAATTGGGATGGTTCTCAGCAATTGTAGCGTGCAGTCAGAGCTTGGCAAGGAGCTTATTTAATGATTTGTTAGTCCTGGCTGAGGAAACAAAGACTGGCTACAATATTAAATACTGTTAGTGTCACCTGATCATCTTCACTCCTGTTATTCACCTTATCTTTGAGGTTTCTGTGAAGCCTATGTCCAAGAGCTAAATTATGGCTGCCCCTCTTGTGCAGGGAGCAGCTACAATATGTTGGACTGGTTGAAAATGTCCAAAATCTGGAATTTTGACCAAAAAAGGTCAATTTTTTTGCTAAAATGTTGTCCAGTTTTTCATCCAGCTCTACTACGTGGCTGAGTGAAGTGAGGTCCTACAGTCAACTCTCAGGTCCGCATTGCTCTCTTTGGTCTGTCTGTCTGTTCGTAACATGATTACTTTTGAATGCCCCATTTGATCAATTCCAAAATTTCAGGGAATGTTCGAGTTATCAGTGGGCAGAACCCTATTGATTTTGGTGAAAAGGGGGAGAAGGAGGGTACTAAGAGCCCTTGGCATGAAGGAGGAAGTTGGTGGGATTGCACTGTGTCCCTGAAATAGAGGGGGACATGAGGCGCAACAAAGGGAGCTAGTGAGGTGGAATGGAGGGATTGAAGGAGCCCCTGGCATGTGGAATAAGCTTTACCTACAGAAGTAAAAAAGTGTGTTGCCCCGTGCCCTATAATACCTGCACTCTCTGGGTGTGGAGTGGGGGTGAGGGAGTTCCAGTGACAGCAGTGCTATCCCAGAAAGGGCTTGCTTTGATAGTGTAGGTATGTGGCAATGTCTCCACCCACCTCATGTGGCAGTTTGCAGCTAGAGGGCTGTGCTTGGGAAATGCATGCCATGCTTTTTCCAAAGGTGTACAAGGGCTGCTGCTGAGTATGTCAGGAGTAGTCACTGCACCTCCTTTTGGCCACCAAAAATGTAAGGTCTCCAGGCACCACCATTGTAGCATATCTTCCCTCCTCCTCCACTGTGTGGCTCTAAGAGGCAAAAGTCTACAGAAAGTTACAGGTGTACTTTAGCTGAGCTCAGCACACCTGGGAAAGAGTGACACGCCAAATTTCTGCCCCAACCCTGATCCTCAGGGCTGTTCTAAATTGTGCTTGCTTGAAACTGGGCCTTTATGCCAAAAGTGATCATTAGATTATGCTCTAGCCATGTTATCTTCACTCTAATAAATAGCTCATGCTGGAGAAGAACCATGAGAGCTGTGTAAAACCAGCTGCAATTACTCACACCAACCAAGATGTCTCCCACACTAAGCTCTGGTCTACACTACAGACTTATGTTGGTATACCTATGCTGCTCAGGGGAGTGGAAAATCCACCCCCGAGCGATGCAGTTATACCAACCTAACTCCCAGTGTAAACCGCACTGTGTCAACAGGAGGGCTGCTCTCCTCAACATAGCTACCACCTCTCAGGGAGGTGGAGTATCTACGTCGATTGCAGAAGTTCTCCCATTGGTGTAGGCAGTGTCTTCACTAAGCGCTACAGTGGCGCAGCTGCACCAGTGCAGTGCTGTAAGTATAGACAAGCCCTAAATTAAGCCTCATCCAACCTCTGAACAACACAAAGGAGACTTTTCATGGACCAAGATCTGGTCCTAAATATCTAACTCTTCTTTGCTTACACTCAGAATCTCTTACGCCTTTTTTTCACAAATATCAGAAACTGTCCATGTATTGATTAACTATAACACTGAGTGTATTAAATTAGAGAATAAATCAAACAGCAAAATTACCAAGTTCGTATATTTTCTACTAGACAACAAAATAACCAGCTAGTCAGCATACAAGGTGTCATTTAAGGTGGGGTGTGGAAAGGATCAAAATTAGCAATCCATCAAATTTAACCACCTAAATATATCATTACAGTTTATCTCCCATTAGTTATACAGTACAAAATATATCATCTAATTAGAAGTATTTGTGCTATCTGAAAATACAAATGTTAATTGTTTTAGTTAGATAATGGCATAAAGGTAGTTGATGGAAAGAATGGACAGATTGTGTGTATGCTCTCTCTAGATTTGAAATGTATGTCTACTACATGCATGTATTCTAAGATAAACAGTTGCATTCCACTTTCTATTTTGGGTTGCTGATAACTCATTATTTCCATTCCAATTCTCTTATTTATTTCATTTATCCTTTCCTGCCTTTTTCCCAGGGGAGATGGCTATTCTCAGATAGAATTCTCACAATTCAAAACTGCAGCAAGTTCCAACTAATTTTTTTGCCTAGAACTACAATCTATTTAACATGCTGATATGTTTTCCTAACACAAAAATTATCTATTAAAATTCTGCACAATAAAAGCACTCAATATTTATTTTTAGCTACAGTGTATTATGAGATCTAACAGTGGCAAAGAGAAGTTACATTATTGTCTCAGCAGGATATGATGACTTTTGCTACCCGGGTAAGAAAGGTTTATATTTAGTATGTAGAAAACTAATTGATACCAATGTGAACACATACAGTTAGAAAGATGTATCCTGTTTTCAAATGTAATAAACATTTTTCTGGCAGTGGAAAGTCTTTCTGGGATATTAGGATGATGTGCAGCAAGAGGGTATTCAAACAATTCCCGCTCTTAGAAACTGTCTATCATCTATTTTGTCATCCACTTTCAAATTATTTAGTTTAGCATGATAACAAATCCCGGAAGTTTAATCGATGTACGGCACATGTATCTACAATAATGATGGTAAATCTATGACACACAATGCAATTCAGTTGGCGCTTGCCCAAAATGTAATTTAAGACTGTGAAGACCTGTCACTAGTGATGCAACCAGTACACACAACATCCTGGTCCACTAAGAGTCTGATATCAAGGGAGGCTGCCTTTTGGATAGAACTTCTAAATGGCATTTAGCTCTGATATTAGGGTGGAAATAAAGTAAGAGGAAGCATGAGGAAACGCCACTGGGACATTTCTTTATTACATACACAGGAAAAACAGTTGTTTGGATATTAAGAAAGCTATTCAGACCTTTTTTTTGCTCAGATAATTAAAAAAAAATTTAATAAATAAACTTAATGTATAGTTCTATATATTTGTGAGAAGGAAAGGAACATACCAAAGTGGGATGTTCTCAACTCCTCACAACTACAGAAGTAGTTTGTGTGATCGTTCTCATAGCCACCAGTGATTTTAGTCATCATCACAGTTAGGGGAAGGGTGAATTAAACCCACTGATCTTTCATACCAAGACAGCTTCCTGGATATCAGACAATAAGATCATACTCCTGCAATTTACAATGTATGGGTGGACTCCTGTGCCGATGGAAAGCCCCAATAGGGATGTGCACGGGTACAGTAGTATGCCTGCATGTTGTAAAATGCAAGACTCGGGTCTAAAATGCAACATTGTCTTATTCAGAATGAGCCACACCCTTTTCCTGCAACAAAAATTCTCCTTAACTTTTCAGTCTGTTTGGTTACCGTAGTGCCTAGGAGCCCAAGTCTGGACCAGGACTCCACTGTGCTAAGTGCTGTAAAAACATTACACAAAAAGCCTGTTCCTACCCCAAAGAGCTTACCCTGTAAGTAATTTACAACCACACCCCCTCACCCTGGGAGGGAACGGGAGGAATTGTGACTCAGAACCGTGTCTCTCTGAGGCTATGTACACTGGCAATTGAACGACAAAACTTTTGTCTTTCAGGGATGTTAACACTCACCCCTGCCTCCCTAAAGACAAAAGTTTTGCCGCAACAGGTGCCAGAAGACAGGATACTGGGCTATATGGACCATTGGTTTGACCCAATATGGCCATTCTTACATTCTTATGTTTCTGCTCTTACAAGTAGGCTTGCATTGTATTATCCATTCCATGAAGGCCTCTCCTCCCCAAGGGTAACTATAGGCAAGAGATAGTGCAGTCCAATGTAGCCATACTGCCGTAGAGCTAGAGAGGGTAGTACCATGGCCTAGGCCCAGTGCAAAGACAGTAGGCCTCCACACAGAACCATGGAGCCCTCCACATTTGGGGCAGGTCCTATGGCCTTTTCTACAGAGAGCTCCCTAAGGGATGAATTCCCCAAGCAGGTCCTTGGAAGTTAATCTCCAAAATTTCACCACTAGCTGAACTTTTGATTAAAATACAAAATTAGCCATGTTTTGTTCATGAGCAGCTGGGTGCATCTCACAGCATGAAATAGCTGATGGTTAGAACTTATAATATTGTCTTAGGGTGACCAGTCCCTTTAAGGAGAGAAGGGACTAGGGATGCCTGTCCTATAATTAGCTACTACTTCCCAGCCTGAGAGGTAGGGTTAAGGTGGTCAGGTGATAGTTTAATGGAGACCTAGGCCTTAAAAAAGGAGAGAGCGCTCAGTCAGGGGTTAGAAGCAGAGGCAATGGGTAGGCTCTTGTGGGAGATACTGAGCTATGGTCTGCAGGAAGGTACTCCAGGGAATCAGCTTGGGGCCCGGTGCCCTTTACTAGAGCAAGGACGGTGACAAGGAACAGAGTGCACTAGAGAAACCAGCCTGGGGGCTGAATTCTCTAGCCCAGAGTCTGAGACACTCTTGGGGTGCCTCACAATACTTTGCTGCTGTAGATTCCACCTGGCTTCCTCACAAACAGCATGCAGGTCTTAATGGTAGCCTAGAAAGGGGATAAGAACTGGGCCCAGAGGGCGGGCTGAAGAGATGCCCCAAAGGTCAGAAGAATCTTTTGCTTGTTTGGATTTTTGCTACTGTAGAAGGAGTTAAGTTTTGTTTGTGACTTGGCCCTAGGGCTCAGGTACATCTCCAACACACAGGTGGGTGGAGAGCAGAGGAAACCTACTTTGGGGAAGGAAACTGAAGCAGGGAATGCCTGCAGTACCACACTCAGGCAGCAGAGGTTGATATGGGGGCAAGTATGCCCCACAACAAACATCAGTACCACAACTTTTAGTTGTATTTATTCCACACAGGAATAAATTCTTGCATGTTGAATCTCTAGAATTTTGGTACCTCGTTTGTTAAATGGCAAAGGACATTTTCTACATCCCGAATGAATTATCCACCACTACTAGTTTAAAGTAATTCATCTAAACAAGGTAGAAGTCTTATTTTTAAATATACGATTTCATTCCAGAGCCTTTAAATGGAATTAAAATTGAGAATCAAATTAAACAGTGGAGTGGAAGGCATTCTATGGCTAAAACTGTTTGCAATTGGAAAAAAAAAGAAAACATTCTGTTTGGATGTAAACATTCTCCTGCTATGCTAGAAACCCTAACACGGCAATATTGTGCTGGGGCATGAGACACGGAAAGTATTCATTAAACAAAGATCAAATATAGAAAACAGCCCAATTTAAAAAATATTCAGTTTTAATTATTAAAGAAGTCCCATTTTTAAAAATCTCATCTGTCCCTTTGCGAAATGCCCACTAACGTGCAGGACAGTAAGATGCTATTAGTTCTGTGATCAACAGTATTTTCCAGGAAGAAAAAAAATGAAAACCAAATGGAAATGTGTTATGCCCCAAAAGGAGATTAGGCTGATGCCACTGCATACACTAAAGATGGATGTTTTATCTGGCTTGACTAATGCTTTGTGATGCTTTGCTTTACTAAGGTCCAAACCTATAAACACTTACTCATGCGAGGAGGAATAGAATCTAGCCCTATACATACTTTTCTACCCTGACTGGCAAATCATATAATGCAAGGTCTAGATCCCTTACAGGAAAGAAGAGCACCATAAACATCACTCACAGTTGAGCTATCTCAAAGTACTACTTGCGCAAAAGCAGGGATAGCGAAGCTTAGACTTGGCACCTTTTCGGCTGACACCAGACCTGCTGGCCCAGACACAAAACAAGCCAAGTGCTCCAGTGTCAAAGAAAAAAAGAGCACTTTAGAATAGCAGTTGAAGCCACATCTAAATCATATATGGTCCTCCCCCCGCATATTAGAGCTCAAAGGTTATCACTTTGCTAGAGTCAAGTGTTTGGTGAGCAAAGGTTTCTCCAGATACAGCTCATTCAGCTAAAGAGAGGATGATAAGACAGTCACCTTATCAGTCAGGTCAGGATAATGTCAATATTATTTCATATTTCAAATGCTCAAAATTAATTTCAAATACTTTGGGTAGAAGTTACTAGAGGTGTTTTTATAGTGAAGAAACTCCATTAAATTGATGCTGCCTTTACTGTAACCTCACTCTTTTAGCCAATTGACACTATCAGCTAGCTCAAAGAAAAATCCCTTTGGCTATCTTAATTCTCCTCTGTTGTATGCTGCAGAAGAGACACAAGAGGCTTGGTGTTGTCAGTCATGTTGCATCTGCCACTTTTTCTATTTTCAGTGTTTTTAATTTGCCCTTTGCAACAACAATCAATGTCAAACCAGGACACTGAAAAGCACATCTGTGAAAACACGTTCTCTATTGTGCTAAAACTCAAAAAAAACATTTGAAGTTATCTCAAGCAGTACATACACTTGGGCCTGCTCGACTACTTCAGAATCCCACTACGTTGTAATGGTGCTGACTCTCCCAAGCAAGTCAGTTAATGCAAACTCAGGTCCCGAGCATTTTAGAGTATTTCCAACTAGAGATTCCATTATATTTGGTGAAACTTGGCAAAGAAAAAAATCCTGTGCACACAACTGGGATGATTACTAACCAAAGGCATGGCAACTTCAGTGTTCATAAGGGAAAAGGCCAGTCATTCCTATGGACAGAATGGGAGTTACTAGAAGTGCCTCTCATTACCTACCTGTCCACCAGAGAATAGCTCATCAAGGTGAACAATATAAGTAACTAACTGTTGAGGATAGTAGGAGGCTGTAAGGGCTGAGTTAAGCAAGTTCAGGGGAAAACAAATACTGGAGACAGTTAAGTTCAGAGGCAGTAGTAAGGCTATGTGTTTTCCATAACCCCTGGAGGAACACCTGTGCGGCTCTTACACAGTGCTTCTCCAGCAGAAGAAAAGTGTCATTGATGATAGTTGTGACATTCTGTATCTTGGGGGAGCACCCTGTAGTCCCCATATGCCTCATTTATATATGATTGTGATCTTACATATGAAGCATGCCTTGTAAGGTATCAGGGGAAAGGTTATGATCTGCTGAAAATCATTTGTCTATCCATATCATTAACACATATGAAATTATGAGAATTATGTTGTATGGTTGTCATTAAAACATGCTGTAAATTGGGGGAAATCAGCCAGATATTAGGTCCCCAGAGGCAACAGCAAGGAAAGTAACCAATGCCCAGGCGGGGTGTGAAACAACCCATCAACAGCCATTGTCCAGCAAGGGACCTACAATTCAATGACTCACCCACATGAAGCCACACTAGGGGAATTGCTCAACTTTGCCTGGAAACTCAGCAATACCCACCCAGACATGCCTGGACTTGTGTTTTCCAAGCACACGGACTGAGGGTATAAACCAGACACAGTGGCCACATGCTTGGCTTTTTCTCCTGCCCCCACCCGTGACGCAAGCAACAAGGACACTGAGAAGACTGAAGACTCCAACAGAGACCAGCCCAGCTTTAAGGGACAAATCTGTATATTAAGGACTGCAATATCCAGTGGGGTGAGAAAAACTGCTTAATCTGGTTGCTGCCCAGTCTAACAGGGTTGAGAGTTTAGACTGCATGCTTATATTTTATTTCTTTTGGTAACTAACTCTGACTTTTTGCCTATCACTTAAAATCTATCTTTTATAGTCAATAAAGTTGTTTAACTGTTTATCTCTACCAGTTAGTTTGTACAAAGTCCATGGCAAATCTGCTCAGATTTTGCAAAGGCTGGTGTCTATCCCGTTTCTATTGATAAAGTGGTGAGCTAATTAATAAATTTGCCCTACTCATCTTGAGCAGTGCAAGACAGTATATTCCTGGGGTACAGTGCTGGGAGGGGGTGATTTGGCTCTGATGCCTGTGTGTGTGTGATTCATGAGTGGCTCTGGGAGCATTCATGCAATATAGCTGGCTGTGGGGCTCCACATGCTGTTGTGCTGAGCAATCACAGCGCCTGGAGGGGTTTGCTGCTGGTCACTACCAAAGCATTGTGAGAGACAGCCCAGGTGGGAGAGTTAAAGGGACACAGTCCCACAATCCCAGACTGTAGCCCAGGGATCCTGTCACAATAGCATCAATGTTAACAACCATTTCCCCAGTCAGCACCTGCAGCAGTAGCAATTGGTGGGAGACAACATGATTGCTGAGTAGAGGAATTTTACAACAAGTAGTAAGAAAAGGAGGGTAACGAACAGGAAAATATGGAATTCAAATATGGCAATCCTGAGCACGTGGACAATGCATTTAATTAAAACAAGCCTTTTCAGTCTCAGAGCTATAAAATTAACAATTGCATTTTACAATACTAGGTGGTCCACTGACTACTGGAGTACTCATGGAGGCCCTGTTTTGGGACTTTCAAAGTGTTACTGTCTCAAGTACAGCATGAATTATCCAAGCACAACTATAAGCCATGCCAACTTCTGGACAACAGGAGGGTAGATATAAACATCTCTGCTAAAGTCATTGGAATGAGGTGTATTTACAGCAGCTGAGAATCTGTCCCCTGAATGGTTACTGCCCTCAGGAAACCCTTGTAAAACACACAGCCAAGTTCCAAGGAAACAAATAG
Organism: Trachemys scripta elegans; assembly: GCF_013100865.1. Lineage (NCBI taxonomy): Eukaryota > Metazoa > Chordata > Testudines > Emydidae > Trachemys > Trachemys scripta. The sequence continues at coordinate 215,994,263 of NC_048298.1, forward strand.
TTCCATGTCCAAAGTATTTTATGTAGATGATCCTAGTAAAATTTCCTTCCATGCACAAAAACGTTCTGCTGCACCATCACAATGAAAAACCAAAAACACAAAGGGTCAGAAGGCAATTAAAGGGAACATGGCAGCACAAAGAAGAACAAAAAAATGAGTCTAAGGCTAAAAGTTAAGCACGACATTTTTATAAAAAAAATTTATTTAGATGAGGTCTCAAACATTTTTAATATGAATTTACAAACATTTCAAGTTAGTGCATAATATTGTGACAACCAAGAATGGGAAAAACAGAACAGATAATGGTTGATTTTCTGATACCTAATTATCATCTTGATCATATGCCCTAGTATGTGAGGTGAGGGGGGAGAAAAAACAGAACACTGGAAAAAAAAAAAACCCAAATAATTAAGCCATGATCCATCTAATCTAACTTTCAATGGCACCAGATAATAACCATTCATAACTTGATATTTACAATGCTAGATATACTATTGGGATGCATGGAAGAATAATTTGTCATCTCTATGTGTGGTGAAGAAGCGAGGTATGTATGACTGTCCTATGGCTTTTTTGAATGTGCCAATGGAAGTCAATGCTTCTTTTCCCCCAGAGGAAAAAGAGAGGAAATGTTGTGTGAATCTTATAAAACAACTGTCAACAGCTGCTGATCTATTGAATGTAGGGTATTATTTCAACTCAGTACATGTTGTTGCAGATATTCTTCATGAAATGGCAAAGTTAATAAAGACAAATATTTGAAATTTTTTTTTAAATAAGTGTAATACATAGATTTTGAAATATTCAAGTGTGTTCTTTTAAGGACCCAGAACAGCACAAAATAGTTTGCTTGTATGAGAAGGGACAATCTGGCAATTACAATATTCACTTTGACTTATACTTTCTATGTAGTATTTTAGAGTAGGATTCCCCTTCTTGAAGTTGTTTCAGACTTCATTCAAAGGCAGTTCAACTCATTCACCCTCCTGAATCTTTGCCCTCTTTAGATAGTCTGTGTCAAATGCTGCACTGCAAGTATTCCTACTGTCCAACAAACTGGCTTGATCGTAGTCCATTGCTACAACTGCTGGTTGGGTAAAATGAATCTCCTATGTCTTCTTTAGCAGAGCATGCAATGCAGCAAAAGCAGAGGTAAATGGGTGCAATAGAATACCTGAGCGCCACTTAGACAACAATGGAGTCAGGCTGTTGGTACCTATAAAAAATTCTGTATTTAACAAATGCACACACATTTAAATTTTAGAGTTAGTCAGTTATAGTATGTAACTCACCAATTTAGTAGGTCTGCCCTTCCAACTAGCTTTCTCCTTGAATGTGGTATAAAAAAAATTGAGAATTACCTAAAATTAATCTAGACATAAAAGTTTCAAGAAGTTGTCTCAGATGATGCACTGATGCCAACTATCAAGTCCAAAACAAAAACATCGTTTCTCACCCCAGCCCTTAAAAATTGTTTCTTGATTGCTTCCTTATGAAGTAAAGAGTGCCTCAAGTGTTTTTTGATTTTTTTAAAGTTCTTCTAATTTTTACATTAGAAATATCAAGTCTTGATTTTGTTCTAGCCGTGATCAACCTTCTGTAGAACAGGAGAACTGGAAAGAGGGGGAATAAAACATTACAACAGACTGAAATCTAAGATGTAGTTTTCACAGCCTTTAATTGTAAAAGGAAAGAATGTTTAGTCACACTGCTTCAAACTGAATTTTTTTATTGTTTTGTTTTTATGAAACAAACAAAAAAAATGAAAAGAAATATTCAAACAAACAGCTGGGAGAAAAGCTCCCTGTGTGAAGACAGCATCCCTTTCTCTCATTCAAGAAATGAAAAAGATTTAAGTTTAATGTGATGTTACTGTTCCATTTAGTTCTATAGTCTTCCAGCACAGACAACACAACTTTTATTTCTTGGAGACCATCTTTATACATCATAAAGGAGCAATAAATAGCTCAGGAAAAGAAATGTTTTCCTTTGCAGGTCACCCATAAGGAAAGCAACTCCACCACACTTTTGTGCCTCCACCAGTGCCCTGCCATGGAAGCCTCACACTTTAACTTAGGTCTGGTCTATAACAGATATCCTGGCATAGCTATTTCAGTTAGGAATGCTATTTTTTTTTTTAAACTGAAATAGTTATACCTGTATGTGCTCCAGTGTGGATGCAGTTATAGAGGTATGAGAGATTATTTCCTTATGGGAAGCTACACTGATATAAGCTCTTTTATACCAATACAACAGCATTCATGCTAGGGGCAGCTATACTGCTTTAACTACACTGATAGAGTTAACTACCATTATAGTTAAGGTGGATACAATTTTTCATTTTAGACAAGCCCTTACTGTAAAATACAAACATAAACTGTTTATCTGAACCCATTTAAAAGAACCCTCCCACACACATTTAACACTTTTGTATATGCTAGTAAGTTCTGACAGCTTCCTCAAATTCTTAGGAAAACCCTGCAAATTTGAGCCCAATCCTATTCCTGGTGAAATCAGAGGGAGTTTTGCCACTGACTTCAATAGGAAGAGGATCAAGCCCTCTGGTGCTTAATACAACAGCTGTTCCATACCCAGTACTAATAATTAGAAAAACCTTTAACAGAATTAAGAGTCTAATTAAGATTACAAACTGCAAATCCAATCTCTAACAGGATGAAAAAATATGTCTAAGATGTTATATTTAGAGTACTCACATGGTAAGATCTGCAGTGAAGTAAAAACTGATCTGCTACATTTCAGAAATGAGAAGTCTAAAGAGAGATGTCAGAACAAATTGCATAAGCATAGAGTATTATCATTACAAAAATGTACTAATGCCACAATAGCTGCACTGGGAGCTATTATAGTACTTGTGATTTGGTACACATTCTATGGTACCCATTTCCACTGTTTCTGCAGTTGGCTCAGACAAACCAGTTTTGATATGGTACAAAACATAGGACTTAGTGACTGATTAAATACTTGCAATTCTAGAAAAGTTATCTATCTCCAGATCATGCTACTACAGTCCCACCCTTTAACAGCTCTGTGTCAGTCACTATAAAATATAATATAGAATAGCAAGAATCCAAAAGGATGCATCAAAAATTCATTTGCCTCCTAGGGTCCTCAAAACTATTAAAAAAAGAATAGTGAATGCATTAACAAAGCCTTTCAACTAGCATACATTTGACCCGAGACTCAATATTCAGTCTTTGACCTTGTATATACTGGGGATTTGCTTTCATTTCAGTCATTATTATAACTGGACAGGTGCAACCCCTCATGTACACAGACAGAGCTGCTATATGTACTGGTGGAAGAGCTCCTCCCTGCTTCAAATGGAATATGCTACACCAGGTGTACCTTAAGGGTTGCACCAGTCCAGTTACACCGATGACTGTAATAATGGTAAATCCTCAATGTAGACAAGGCCTTCTTCTTGTGCTTTTGCACAAAGTAGGCTAAAATTCTTGTGGGTTTAATCTGTTGAATCCTGAGTTTGACTTGAATCCTCTATTCGTTAGAAGTGGTGCAAACTGTGCCCACCAAAACTCTGGTTTCTCTCACTTGCATTGACGTGCATCCTTGACCAGCTTTTATCTTTCACCCCACCTGCAGATGCCAAAACCCCCACAAATGACAACAGCAAAATCACATGCACATTCTGTTTTGTATATGAATAACTCTATCATTAGGAACATGTTTAAAACAATCATAGGTCAATTCTCCTGGTTTTCTTTCCCACCCACCCACAATTTCTTGGGAAGCAACATATTCTTTACAAAGAGGAAAAACAGATAGTTGGGGAGCCTTAACATTACAACAGTATCAATAACTAATTTCTCTTGGGTAGTAGCACGTCCAAAAAATTAATACAAGTAGGGAACACATTTTGTATTAAGTGTTCTGTTCTAACTTGCTGGAGCTTTGTTTACACCCTAAACCATGCTGCATTAGCCAACTAAGAATCCATAGTTGACTTTTTTAGCCAAATAATCTGTATCTGTTTGAAAAAAATCTCTAGACTATTAGCAGTGAGGCCCTGTCTCAACTCGAGTGACATTCTGAGCATTGCTGCTCTTCTGCTTTCCGTGGTCTTTCAATGTTCCCTCCTTCCTCTTCCCCTTTGGACGCACAGCATGCATGGGCAGCACCCTGATGCCCCTGGCACCTTGTACATTTCTGCTTTAATGCGCAGACAGTGTGGGAGCATGTGTCACTGTTGCAAGTGCGGCACACCTGACTTTTATCATCCGTCCTGGAATTTTGAGGCCGCAGTGGAGCCTGCTGGTCACCCGCAGCCTGCGGCTGCCTGGTTGTCGATGGCTTCAACGGGGCCATCCACTTCATCCAGAGATTCAAGTCAACATCCCCCCAGGCCATGGTGGGGTCCTTGGCCGCCAGCCGCCTGAAGTCCTCGTCATAGTGCAGCCAGGAAGTGCCGCCGTAGGTGGCGTGGAATTTGCGGATGACATCCAGGTATTTGAACATGGCCCCACACCTGTTGGGGTGCTTCTCGCACAGCACACTGGCGTACACCAGGAAGGCGGAGACCCACTGGTCCAGCGTGTCCCCCAGCCCCTGGCCAGGCTCGTGCTCCGGGGCCAGCTCTGTGTGGAGCAAGGAGAACAGGTCAATGAACTCCCCCCTCCAGATCCGCTCCTTGGTGGCCTTCGCCAGCTGGTAGCCCAGGGGTCTCCGCAGCCCCACGTAGGGACTCGCTGCCTCCGGGCAGGGCTCCCCCTGGGCGGCGGGCGGAGGCCCCGGCGAGCTGCTCGCAGCCTCCGGGCCCTGCGGCCCAACCGGGCCTTGCGGGGCCGCCGCCAAGGCCGCCTGCCGCTCCAGCCACCTGGGGTTCACGTACACGGTCCTCAGCCGCGGCGCCGCCCCCGCCCTGCTGCCCCCGGGCCCCGGCTCCCGCGCCAGCCCGGCCAGCTCCCGGAAGATGCCCAGCGCGGCGGGCAGGCCGCTGCCCTGCGCTCGTGGGGCCGGCGGGGCCAGAAGCGGGGCGAGAAGCGGGACGGGGGCGGCCCACGGGTGGGAGAGCCCGGCAGGCCCCGCCGCGCTACCGGGCGGGGCCGGGACCAGCCCCGCTAGGCCCAGCTCTCCCGGGGCGCCGCCGAGCACCTCCTCCCGCGGGGCCCAGCGGGGCAGGCCGAGCCCCGCCCGCTCCCGGGAGCCTCCCGCCTCTCGGCGCCCCGCCAGCGGCGCCCCCTGCGCCTGGGGGGGCCCCGGGGCTCCAGGCCGGCGCCGGCGGCGGCTCCTCCGCCTCCCACGTGGCATCGGCGCGGCTGGGGCTGACGCGCCGCGGGAGGCGGCGGCTCCAGCCCCAGTGGCGGGGCGGGGCGGCAGGAGCCAGCCCGCAGGGCCGCTGGGGTGGGGCGGATCGGTGCTTCCAGGGCCCTACAGCCGCCCAGGCCAGCGAGTCCCGTCTCTGCTCCCCGGAACTAGGGACCCGCAGGGCCGGCCCCGGCCCCGCCCCCGTGACAGGGACTCACCGCCGCCCTCCGGCCCGAGCTGCTCCTCCCTCCCCAGTTTTACACCCCCTCCTCCCTCGGGCAGGGAGTGCCTCCCCGTGGGACTCACATCTGTGTTCCGGGGTCCAATCGCAATGCAGTTGCCCTGTGTGCGGTCCCCCGCTTCATGCCCACAGCTTTCTGTAACCCACAACAGAGAGAGCTGCGGCGCTGCACTGGTTGTAAGCGGGTCCCCAAGGCTGTTGTTGCAGTCAGGGACTGTTTCTAAGACCCCACTTAGGGAAGCACGTGCTAGCTGAACTCAGTTTCAACACAATATAGCTATGGGCAGACTGTCCAACTCAAATCATGTTACAAGCTAAGGTCCCAGCAGGTACACAAAGCAGCTGGGTGGTAACATAGTTTATGATTGTGGCTAATCTGGGCAAAAGCATGGTTTGGTTAGTCAGGATGAAAAGAACGGGAGTACTTGTGGCACCTTAGAGACTAACAAATTTATTAGAGCATAAGCTTTCCTGGACTACAGCCCACAGGATGGACATGGCCAGTGTGAGCTACGTCTGTACCTGGGCTAATACATCTTTTTAAAACCTGGCTATAACATAGTTTGGCTCCTCCTGCCACACTATCCAGCAAATTCTGTGTTAACTAAATACAGTTGTTAAACATGGTTGCTTGCTCTGTATAGGTGAGGGTCTAATTTATCTAAAAACTAGGACCAGGTTTAGATGGGGCCTTTTGCAGGTAGCTCCGTTCTACTGAGACAATGTTATCAGTTTAAGGGGAGGGACTGTGGAAATAGATCCTGAGAGGGGACCATTCACCCCATGACATGGTGGCTTATAGCCAAACAGTTTCATTTGTGTGATAAACAAGTGTGTGTGCCACTGTTGCCAACTTTCACGCAGTAAATAAGCACCCCGACTTTCACAATAAACTAAAAATCAAGCTAATCCCATTTCAAAACAAGGCCAAAACAAGCGAATCCCTAAGAACCCCAACACTCTATTGACTGGTTTCAGAGTAGCAGCCGTGTTAGTCTGTATCCGCAAAAAGAACAGGAGTACTTGTCAAGTATCAGAGGGGTAGCCGTGTTAGTCTGAATCTGTAAAAAGCAACAGAGGGTCCTGTGGCACCTTTGAGACTAACAGAAGTATAGGGAGCATAACTTTTCGTGGGTAAGAACCTCACTTCTTCAGATGCATCCGAAGAAGTGGGCTGTAGTCCACAAAAGCTTATGCTCTAATAAATTTGTTAGTCTCTAAGGTGCCACAAGTACTCCTGTTCTTTTTACTCTATTGACTAGATCCCCCGGCGTGCAGTGTGCAGGGCCCGCTGTGCACCCCTGACTCTCTCCCCCACTTGCCCCTGCTTGCCGGGAGCCAATCAAAAAAAGAGAAGCAACAAGCTACAAGCCAAACAAGCAACAAACTACAAACAAAAAACTAGCCAACAAGCAGCTCACAAGCCAATTAAGCCAAAAACAAGCCCAATTTCTGTTTTTCCCCCCACGGGTTTGGCATGTGCTGCCGGTGATTCAGGGAACACAACACAGTAAATGGCATTTGAGAGAAACATTGGTATGAGTTTGTATTTGCAGATTCATTTAGCTCTTTTCTTTGGTTAGTAAGACTTAATTTCCTGTTGGAGTTATGTGTTCATCTGAACCTCTTGGCTGAATAATGTAATATGTTGGGAGTGTTTGATTTGGAGTGTAAAGCTGATTACTGAAAGGCTCTATCTAATCTATAATAAAAAATATTATGTGGGGGCCCAGCATCATTCCAGCTCCTTATTTATCTCATTTAAATATTAATTTGTATCTCTATTTATAAATAATTTATGTTTTTAAATATAATGTCCTTATGAATCAGGCTCTAGCAGATAAAGAGCTGCTGGTCTGAGTGAAGTCTGCTGACATTAGGAGGTGCCATAGCTACTTACCTGTGGAGTTCTGAGCCAGGTCAGGAGTGAGTAAATGCAAGGACTATGGAGGGAGCCAGGGTTCAGCTTCAGATCCAGTCACGTCTAAACCTTTTAGTATTAGGATGGTCCAGTCCTGTTCCCATTGAAGTCATTAACAAAACTGAAAGGTATTTGAGCCTAGATGCTCAAAGGCATTTAGACATATAACTCCCATTGATTTCAATGGGAGTGAGGAGCCTAAACACCTTTGAGGATCTGGGACATGGTTACTATCCTTCATGGACATTATGTTCACCCACTTGCCAACGGAAACAGAATTCTGAAGTCTTGCTTTCAGAGCACACCCCTGTTGAGTGGCAACTCTGAACAGGGTTAGACAATATGGTGGTAAAAACACCTCTATGCTGGTGGTGTATGCTACCACTTACACCGTGATGGAGATAAGGCCTCTGTTACAGACTTACCAACCCTTCCTTCTTCAGCTGAGGACTAGTAAAGCTATATCTTAGGTATCAGCCTATTGTGACATCACTGTTTTATTTAAAATCTCCAGTCCTCCAATTGGTCCTCTGACAAAACACATTAATTCAAGACTTGGAGTTTATAATGTAAGAAAGAAGCAGGAAAAAAAAAGATAACTACATATTTTTAATTATACTTGAGCCCACTTTGATACATTGTACAGCAGTAATGAAAGGATGCAAACCCTTTTTCTTTTTCTTTCCAATTCACTTTTAACTTAAGTTTAACAAGGTTTTAGTCACAGTAGCAGGAGGATCTGTGTTCAATTTGTGAAATGAAGAAGTTCATATTTTGTAGCAACTTTTCATTCATTTTCTGTAGTGACTATGAACAAAAATTACTGCTGGCATAAGTAGGTGCATGTCTAGTGATGAGTTTTTAAACATTTTGTTTTTAAATTCCTCTCAAGTAACTTAAAAAAAAACAACCCCCAAAACTCAACCTCTTACTAACTCTGAATTCATCAAACTGGGGCATTAGTCTTATCAGAATTCGTTGAAAGTTTTGTACAGCACAATAATTCCTCTAAAACTTGCCTGAGCAGCCTGCTAGCACAATAGTGAGTGTTGTAGGATCTATACAGTATTTATACTGACTCTTTAAAGGTTTCTGGAGATTGAGGTTTTCTTAGCTTTAGTCTAGATTTTTTCTCATTCATATTTGGTTAACTCCTTTTGAAAGTGTCATTCATGTGCCAATACACAGTAAAGATTTTTCAGTTCTGACAGCTTTAAGTAATACATTTTTAAAGTAATACATTATGTTAGGTTTGGCTGGCTCTGGGTTATATGAGTTTAAAAAAATAGTAATTAACTGGTTTAAGATATCATTTTGTGTTGATAGAACTCAAATATGGCTTTGACTTAAAACAATAACAATTGACAAATTCTGGGATCCAGTGGCACATGCAGGCTGGAATTATGGTAGCCAAAGGGCCTTGAGAAAATATATCTTTAGTTAAGCAGGAGGACAGTGGTTTCTTAGGTCTGTCTGCAGCATGGCTCAGGGCAAAACTCCATTTGTGGGGACTGAAGCTGATTCAGAATGAAACTGATGAGTGGAAAGGAAGAAGTCATAACAATTAACTTAATTCATTCCTCAGAATTTCTCTCTCCGCAATCCGATTGCTTTAGTAATCCATATTAATTCTACTACTATTTTTTTTAATATACTTTTTAAAACTTGAAGGAAGTATCCTCAGACTGAGAGTGGCTGGTCAATTATTGAACAAGATAGCAACAGGATGAGTTCAGACATTAAGATTAAGATAGGGCAAATAGTAAACATTCCTTCTGGAGCAGGGGACCCAAGTAATAATTCTTGCAGAATTTAAGCTTTCATTTTACAAATGTTAAGATAACCTTCCAAATGTGAATTGGAGCTCCATTACCTATGCTGCTGTTAATAATTTACTAAAGATTCTAGACTAGGCCTACTCTACATTTATAGTGACATAGCTATGTTGGTCAGAGGTTGAAAAACCACACCCCCTAGCATCATAGTTATGCCAACAAAACCCCCAGTGTAGACACACAAGAGATCTTCTGCTGGCATAGCTAATGTTGCTCAGGGAGTTGGTGTTCCTACACCAGCAGAACTCCTCCCGCTGTTGGCATATGTTGCATCTACAATAGGGACTATGCACTCAGAGACTTTGTAGTGTAGACATAGTCCTAGGCAGCCTCTGAAAACCCTGTGGGCAGCAACATAACGAGCAATCGTGCCATATTATCAGCATAACCGGCAATCAGTGTCATATTACTGTTTCTTGAGAAAGCTATAAGCAGCAGCAAAGACAGACATTAAAAGTGTTCGCTTTGGTCTTTTATTGTGTTGCCTCCAGACCCTCTGTTCTGACAGTACCAGCCTTATCTGCTTGTTTATCAGCTTCTCACACAAACCTCCACACATCTTTTTACACGCTGCCCTTTATGCACGGAACTCCTTTTCTAAAGTAATCCGTAAATCCCTACTGTCTCCTCCTTCAAATCCCTCCTCAAAATCCACATCTGTCATGAAACCTATCAGACATCAGATACCTAACAATGGTTAGGTTGAGGGAGGAGGGGAGGGAATGCAGACACTTGGCATCTACTTCATTTATAGCCTTTTAAAAAAATAACACAGACCATATCATTGTATTTATTTGAGTGTATCTCTTTCCACATGCCTCATATGTCCATTGTCTAAGGCCCTGATTCTGCAACTGCCTCTGTGTGGGTGGACACCAGTGTTGAAGTCAAGATAGCTCCTCATGCATGCAGGGCTTTGCCCCTATGGAAGCAGTGTCAGGGTCTGGGCCTAAAAATATAAGCTCTTCTGAGCAAGACATGCATCCTTGTGTTAGCACAACAGGGCTCTGATCCTGATTGGGGCTCTTTGCACTAGTGCAACATAAATAATAATAATAATAATAATATAATTAATAATAGTGGTGCAGAAGGCTAAATATACTGGAAGTGAGAGAAAGGGTAGAAATATCAGAGAAACCTGCCTTAACTGCCAATGGGCTAGGGGAAGGATAGGAATAGTAATGACATTCAACTACCAGGAGTGTCTGGGTGGAATGAAAAGATAATAAAAAAGCTCATTCACCAAGCAGGTAGAAGGGAGCTGGTCTTCAAATTTATCAGATATCTACTACTCAGAGTGTCATGCAAAAGAGCAATGGCCAGAAACAGCAACCTGTTAGGAATCTCAGTACCTTTCCAGCTGGACTTCTCAGCAACTTACAAGTGCCACTGGGGGGAAAAAATGGTTATCAGCTGGTAAACTTTTCATACTCTGCAGTAATGGAGTTTGAGCTGAGTGGAGGTTAGTGCTGAGTAGTAAACTCAAATAGTAGCTAGCAGAGGTAGGAGTTAATAAATACAGCACATTCAAAATTTTAGTCATGCAGTAAACAGCAGGCAGCAAAAAGGGAATTTTTGGGTGCTGTAATGTCATTACATTAGCAGGTTGTAACAAGTGAGGAGATGGGCTAAAGAACGAAGCAAAAACTGAAATAAAGAGTGGCTAATGAAGGATCCAAGGAGTCTGGATATGAAACATGCAAGATTCCTGTTTATGATTGAAGACAATGAAAGATATATGCAGTGCAATTTGTATTCGATTGGAGAGAGGCATACATGTCAGTTGAAGTCTCAGGCTTGGTCTCCATTACAAAATGTTGCCATCTGAACACGGTTGTGAACATTTGTGATGATAAAATGCTGGACATGATGTAGCATAGCAGTCAACATAGATCAGGACAAATCATGTTCAGCTTTGTGGTAGCTAATTGTGTTTAAACCTTACTTGCTGAGCTGAGTTTAAAGCACTGGTTGCACCTATGGCCTGGTCTGACTACAGGGTTTGGTCAATGTAAGTTGCCTCGTGTCGACCTAGCTGTGGAAGTATTTTCACGTAAATTTGACTCCTGCCAACGTAAGTGCCTCTCTCCACTGGTTTAGTAACACCATCTCCCCGAGCAGCATAGAATCATGGTCGACATAATTAGGTTGATGCAATAGCAGTGTAGACACTGTGTTGCTTATATCAACTCTCACTAGCTTTGAGGAGCCATCTCAAATGCCCCATACTGACAATCAGGGCCAGATTAAGGCATGAACTAACTAAGCTACAGTTTAGGGCCTTGCTATATGAGGGTCCGCTACAAAAGACAAAAACTGACTCCATTTCAAATTTTATCAAAATCAGTTGATAAAGGAGATATGGGAAAAAGAAGATTCTCTCTAAATAGAGACATTTTTATTCAAATATGACAAAAATATACACATCTAGTTACACAAATACCCTTACCCTTCACTAATTGTTCATTATTGACAGGCGGGAGGCCAGAGCTGAGAAAAAAAACAATAATTGCACTTGAAAACTTAGTATTTCTACGAGTAAGTCTGCTTTCAGTCACCTAAGGCAGCATTTTGTTGGCCAGCTGCTATTCTGACCGTGCCTTCATAACTCATTTAAATAAATAAATAATCGCACTGCCGATAAAATCGGGAAAAATGTGATGTCATTGAGATGGCAGTTTCGTGAAGCAATCCTGCCAAGCTCATACTTGTATGGGACTCATCCTAGGAGTGACATCATGTATAGCATCCCCCTTGGCTGGTAATAGCTGGAAAGCCACCATCTTTTGTTTACAGTTCCGCACGCTCAGTCGTATAGTGCCTTTGCTACTGGTTTTCTTAAGTGTTAGTGCAGGTGTAGGCAACCTATGGCATGGGTGCCAAAGGTGGCACGCGCGATGATTTTCAGTGGCACTCACACTGTCCAGGTCCTGGCCACCAGTCCGGGGGGCTCTGCATTTTAATTTAATTTTAAATGAAGCTTCTTAAACATTTTAAAATCCTTATTTACTTTACATACAACAATAGTTTAGTTATATATTATAGACTTATAGAAAGAGACCTTCTAAAAACGTTAAAATGGCACGCGAAACCTTAAATTAGAGTGAATAAATGAAGACTTGGCACACCACTTCTGAAAGATTGTCGACCCCTGTGTTAGTGTGTTCTTTTGATCTGTACATATGTTCAATTGTGTATTTTAGTGTGCACGCCACTTTCTGCTTCATGTGCTATCCATGCTTCACATGATTGAGTTTGCAGGTGAACACACACAAGCGATTTAATAACTGGGGTGACAGTATGCCAATGTAAGTTAAGTCAACATAATTTTGTAGAGTAGACGTGGCCTATGATTCTGATGATCCATCTCTATGTTGCTAAACTGGCACTTGTGACTGGTGATTCAGAGTTGGATTACTCGCTGGAGATAGGCAGATAGTATACAGGACAGCCTTGAACAGGGGAAGTGGAACCATTGGATCCCTTCCTCACTTTGTGGACAAGTGCAAAGGGAAACAACTGTGCCTCCCCCCTGAAACAGTAACCTAGGGAGCCCTTCCCCAGTGATGGAGCATTGGGGAGGGTATGAGAGGCGATTCAGGCTGCATTTTACAGCTGGATTCTCTGGCTGATGATGTCCAGGTGCATTTCCCACAGGATAACTGGGGAGAGCATGACACAGCTTCAACTCCCAGCATCTCTACTCCTCACTCTTTTCTTATCCCCATAATGTTCCTTGATAAGTCTGGAGGAGGGGGAGAGGAAGAGAGCTGATAGCTGCAGCTCTATCAGTCATGCAGCCAACAGCTCTGCAAAGAAGTTTGCACAGCGCACATGGGTTCCAATATTGCTAACACTCTATCATGCAGCTCCAAAACCAAGGTCAAATAACTATTCATATTTTACATTTTAGGCCTTCTTCTTGGTACCACATGTAACCCTTCAGCCAGGTGGCGCTGACAGCAACAAGGGCTGGGTTAAATATCTAAGGGTTCCTCTTAACATTACAAAACCTAACGAGCGCCACCCTCACCCAGATATCTGGGTAAACTAAATACTACCCCATGCTGCCTCTAAGAGGCAATACTTCCCCAATCACAAGCACTGAGTCTGTGTATAACAAAAGAAAACTTTTATTAACAGCAGAAGGAATTCAGCATTAATTTGGGAAAACACTGCACCAGTGATACAAAAGTATGCAAACCATAACTAAACACCAACCCAGCAGAATCTTGGGCAGTGTCCTTTGCTTTAGTTTCTCACATAATGATGTGAAAGTCTGATGGAGGAATGTCCTTTTAATACACCACTCCCTTTCGCGCCATAGCGTAGCTAGCTATTCGCAGTCAGCAAAGTCACACAATTCAAGGGTACATTTGAATGGGTTCACATCCCACTCATGAAGGGGAGGTTGACTAACACGTTTGCTGCTGCTCACCACTGTCACCATTGTCTTTGTCACTGCTTGTTGCAACAAACTTTGTTGTTTCTCATTGCTGTCTCTGCTGCCACTCGTTGCTGCATTTGCCACTGCTCACTGCTGTCTCTGCTGCCTTTGCCTTTAGCTGCAGTATCACATTCTGAGGTTCCTTCACTTAGCCCAGTTCTTAGTGATTTCAGCAGGTAGTGAGGAAACTCACTACTACATCCTCCACATTGTCTTTCATCACAAAACTATCCCCACAGCTCATCAGTGATTTCAACTCTAATAACCATTGAGCAGATACATTGAATTGAATCTGAATTAAATACTCTAAATTGAATCTTACCATCTGTCTTTAAATATAGGAAGGAAAAAAATCAAATTTTTGTAACTGGGGTTCTTTAAACAAAGACTTTAACACCAGATATTCACCCCTTTTGACTTTCACTTGAATTTTTCATCACTACCCCCTGCTTAGTGAGTGAGGTTAGCGTTAGGGAGACTCTCCTCCCCAAACTAGGGCATATTAAGTACAGTTCTTCTATCCTTTACTCATTAAATGGGGATAACAACATTTAATTAACCATGCATTCAAGACCAAAGTGAATTTTAACCCAAAACAGCCAAAATTGATCACTTTGACAAAGCGGGTCTGCCTGATGATCACCTAGGCAAAATAGGTGTGTCTATGCAAATAAGGTATGCTCTTGAGTTCTTTTCCCCCATGTCACGGTGCAAGGCAACTGCATCTGTATTTCCAATGCTTAATTTGTGCCAGGGCTTGCCAAGACTGAGCTCCAGAAGCTCTAGGCTTGGCAGTTCATAGCCCCGGCACCTCTGGGCTTGCCGCATGAATTATGAAAGTAAAACAATTGCTTGAGCCCTGGCACTCTTTCATTACAAATTAAGCACTGTGTATTTTCCCTCCATGATCCAGCAAGGGCTCCCATTCTCAGGCTTCCAGCTCCCCTGGCTCTCACCTCTCTTGGGTGGAGAGACCCACACCTCTCTCCCTTTTGACCAGAGTATTTCCAGGCTGCATAGTTCCTGCCTTCACTGTGTATTTCCCAGCACAGACATGTTGCCTAAGAACGCTTGGTTGTTTTCTCCTCAGAGATGGTTAACAGGGAGAATTGCTACAGTTATAAGTTACAACAAAGCTTTTTCTATGCAAGTCTAATTTTTTATTAAGGTAAAAAGCATTACACAGAAAACATATGAAAAACAATAAAATAACTTACCCCCATGCCAATAAGCTTACCAGAATTAACCCCAACCCTAATAGGGATTCTGGCAGGCCCAGTCCTTCCAACCCCCCTACCTTAAGGATTGAGGGTCTGTCTGTTTGCTGTATCAGGAAGAAGGCTAAGAACCAGTTTAAAACTAAGATATTTATCCAAAAAGTCTTTCCTTTGTTGGTCCCTGGAGAAACTAGTTTGAACAAGTACATGTATACATTTCCATGGGGGTGGTTTCTCTGGAAAGGTTACAACCTGAGTGGATTTGCCTAATCACCCCTTGCTGTTCTCCTATTTACCCTTCCCATGAAAATATAAACAATAACACATACACAGTTGCATTTTAATACAATGGACTCCAAATCTATTAACAGAATTCAATCAAGTATAATTCAGTAAACTTAATTGAGTAGTATATTGCAGGAAATTGTCAGCCTGCCACACCCCACTTCATCACTAGGTGGCAAGGGAGAGCTCCTTCAGATGTTGGCTTGTACCTGCATGAGACCTCACTGAAAGCATTAGTTTGAATGCAAAATTTAGCTTTAAATAGAACCTTAACTGCAACATTAAGTAGGGGGTAACTAGCATAGTCCAATAATTAATCAGTGGAACAGTCTCTCATGAGAAGTGGGAGAAGTTACATCTTACGATTTAAAAAAAAATGAACAAAGCACTTGAAAAACATAGTGTAGAGAGAATCCTTAATTTGAAGGTGGATGGCTGAATATGCCTCTTCTCTCTGTAGGTCTAATGGCCAAAAGCTTCAGAGGGGAAAGGACTCTCTACTCCCTCTACTGCTGAAAAGGAAAAAATTCCTCTAGTCATCATAATTATACAACATAATTATACATGAACTTAGATTTCATAGGATGTGGGCTCCCAGAGAAGCTTGAGAGGGAAAGAGCTAATTTTCAAGCAGTCGAGATTCTACGCTGAGGTCCTAAGTGCTCTTGGCTCCCCTCTTTTGGGGGCTTGCTGAAAGAGGCAATGCAGGCTGATTACAATGTTGAGAGAAGATGTAGAGAACAGAAGAACTGAGTACACTACCATGATGTCCTGCTTTTCCAGCACTTTAATAAAGTTGAATCACTATGCTGGGGTAGGCAGTTGTGGTTCCAGACAATCATCTTTCTTAGGACTAGAGATAAATATTCAGACACTCTACTACTAATCCCTGATCCCAGCTATGAGTGGGGTTTGGTGGATGAGTGAGGTCGGTGGTATGGTCCAGCCACTTTTAATACCTGTGAAACATTCTCACTGGTGGGTGGGCTGGGCGTTAAATGGATTGCTGGAATGGGAAGTGTATTTTACTCTTTATTTGCATACATATGTGTGTATGTGTGTCTATCTATTTATGTTATGTTGCTGTGTTTTTCCAAGCATATGACTGTGTTATCTTTCCCTTAATAAAGATATCCTTGTTTGTACACAATGTGGGAGTGTGTTTGGGAGTGGGGAAGTCCTGCCTGTGAAGGGAGTGTTTGGTTTTTCTAGGGTTTTGGGTGGGGTTAGTTATTTGTTTGGATTAGTTATTTGTCAAGAGTGACCCTAGATATATTGAACCCGGCCTTTTTTGCTGCTATTAACCACGTGGAAAAACACACATATGTCTTTATTTTTGATTACTATAATAATGCTTGCTGTTACCCCATGCCATCCACATGGATTCTTGTCAGATGCCTCTTCTAAATGCTGTTATTCTGCTGGAAGTTGTCAGAGAGGAAGCAGAGTCTGAACTCAATATAGTAGTTTTCTTATTCGTTAAACAAAATAGAGGAATCTTTTCAGTTGGTACAGGATGGGAAAAAACTCAAAAAGCAGAGGATTTACATTAATTTACACCAGTTGAGGATATGACCCATATAAATAGAAGCCACTTTGCCTAGTACTTTAGCCATTCCCTGAGTCTTTCTCTGAAAACGTCAGGCTGAAGGAACAGCCCTATAATGGAAATGTATAGTTATATAAGCATTCTGCAAAATTATGCTCTATAGTAGTATTTATGACAGATTATAATCAGATGGGAATGCGCCAAGTGATTTGATATGGATGATTTACTGGGCTTTCTCCAACCAGGCATTGGAGACAATAAGGTTGAAAAAAAAGTTTTTGAACATTCACCAAAACCTTTTTGAAGCAAATGCACTTTCCATTATAACAAAATTCTAGCAAAATACTGGGAAATAAGTTTACATCGAATGCTCTTTATTGATACTTCATTTTACTCCCCCTAGGTAGAAACAGGTTCAGCGGAAGATAAATGACAAATCCAATACCACAAACGTCAGTCTGCGCAAAGCTCCGGTCAGTGCGTTTGTCAGTCGGAGTATAAACCAGCGAGAAAGCCAGCCCGCGGGCAGCCCACACACGAGATCCACCCGGTAGTCCGGGGCTCTGGGCAGGCCCCGGCAGGAACAGCTGTGGGGCGAGCGGCAGGACGGCGTGCAAGTTTGCAGAGCACCTGCTGCTGCTCTATCAGACCTGGCCCCGCTACTGAGTTAGTCCCCGACTCCCAGGAGCAATAACCATCATTCATACACCTGCATAACAATCGAAGGTGTAACGCAAGCTGTGCTTATCCCGAAGAGGGAAAACACGTAACACGTGTAATGAAATCCTAGGTCGGCTCAAGCCCTGATTCAATATGCGTAAACATCCTGCCATGAAACCCAATAGCTGTGGGATAGCTGACAAGGGACTACAACCAGCGAAACAACCCGGGAGGAGCACTTGCCCGCTGGGCGAGGGTGGCCCATTTTTAACACCTCCTTCCCCTACTCCGACAGGCAGCGATTGGGGGAGGGGTCCTCTTCCTGTGGCCATGTACTTCCCTGATGGTCACATGCCTGGGGAAGTTTCAGCCGCCTTTGGATATCTCCCACCCCCGTTTCGTTCCCCAGTAGTTCACCCGGCTGCATTCGGAGCGGCGCTTGGGGATGCGGGGAGCGCCCGGCCGGGGAGGCAGCCCCAGGACACCCGGCTGCTGCCCTCCCCTCCCACCGCGTACAGAGGGGACTGGGCAGATCCCGTGCGCATCGCTGCCGCGGGGGGAGTGACTCTGGCAGGCTCCAGAGCGCTGCGATAAAAGCTCCCGCGGCTGCTGCCTCCTTCCCTCCCCTTTTCTTGGCTAACCCTAGCCCTGCTCCCCCCACCCCCAGGCGCAGTGACCGCGGCGGCTGCAAAGCCCCAGCGCACACAGGGCGCCCTGCGGCCAGCATGAGCCTCCCGCTGCCCGCGCCGGGACCGGCCCCTGCGGGCTCCACATCTGCAGCAGCAGCCCCGCGCGGCGCGGGTACCCGCTGACCGCCCAGCTCCGGGACCCGGAGTCGTCGCTCGCTCCGCGGGGCGGCTGAGAGGGGGGGACACCCAGCCTCCTGCCCCCGGCCCGGACACACAGACATTCCCCGTAGCGCTCCGGGGCGGCCGCCACCATGTCCGCCCAGAGCCTGCTGAACAGCGTCTTCTCCTGCTCCTCCCCGGCCGCCGCCTCCTCCAAGAGCCTCTCCAAGCGGAGGCTCCGCCAGACCCGCAGCCTGGACCCAGCCATCATCGGCAGCTACAGCCGGGAGGAGGGGGACGCCCCGGCCAGGACGCCCCGAGCCCGGGCGGCTGGCGGCCCCTCGGCGGAGTGCCTAGCCGCCTTCTCCTCCCGCGCCCTGCTGCGCCCGGGGGGCGGCCCGCTCTGCGGCTCGCTCTCCACTCCCAGCACCCCGCTGGAGAAGTCCCCCTCGGGCAGCTTCCACTTCGAGTACGAGTCTAGCCCCCGGGGCAAGAGGAACACGGCCTGGGAGCTGCCCTTCCTGGCGCGCACTCCCTCCGCCTCCGCCCTCAGCGCCCCTGGCGGCGGCGGCGGCACCAACAGCATCTTCTCCTCCCCGAGGAAGTGGCTCCAGCAGAGGAAGGGGCAGCAGGCGCCCAGCAGCCACCCCTCCTCTTACATCGTGTGGAAATCCGAGGTAGGACTCCCCTTCAGCGCGAAAGTCGCCCCCCCCCGCCAGCTGGGCCGAGAGAGGGGGCAGGATGGACCCTCCCCTCGGGATAGGGCTCCCGGGAATCCCCAACTTCCTCAGGTCCCTTCTGCCCTGAGGACTGGCTCCCTTGATCCTACTGGGGTGGGTCTCCCTGCCCCCCCTCCTTCTACACATTGGGAAAGGGTCCCTGCTCATCTCTCTCTTCCCAGGTTGCTGAGCTATCCACGAGCTCCTGGTTTGCGTTAGTCAGATACTAGGGACATTTGGCTTCTGCTGCTGCTGTTGTTGTTAGAGGTCAAAGGAGGAGCTGTGTGAATGAGGAGAATCCCATGGCGGTAGCAGGTGCCTTTCTTGATCTATCAGTGAGGATGGGAGAGCACTTGACAGGTTTTGCCGATAGAGTGCACCTAGAGCACTTAAGGAGAGTTCTGAGTGGCTGTACGCTGCGTTTCCAGCCTGGACTGAGTCCGGGAAAGCTCGGGGGTGGGCACGTGTACATGGGTCTTGCTGTATGTTCGTTAAGAATTGAAATATGTGATCAGTCACAACATCTGAAGTCTGTTCCTAATAATTCTCTTCGTGTTTGTAGTAGAAACAAACAAGAATCAAGCATATACACACAAACACAGAAACAACAAACACACAGAATTATAAATACTTATGGATAACTAGATATTAATTGTTGTGCACTCTTCAAAAAACACATACACTTTTCCACAGCTATTTCTTTAAAGAATATACAGGGGTTTTAAAGTTAAACTCGTTGATCTGGTTTGTTGGCAGGGTAAACTTTTGTATTTGATGTTTCTAAGATTAATTCCATATATAGTTGTATTGGGCACATAAAACTCTCCCCTCCCACTCTAACACCTCATAAACTTGAATATGTAATGGCTTCTAACAAGATAGGCACATTATTTTTAATGCGCACACCCGGTGATCTCAGTTTATCTGACCACATAGATTTGTTTGAGCCACATGAGCAGCCACTGCATTCCAAAACAAATCTAGTTTAACAACGCAAATATGTATTGGTTTAGTTTATGTCTTATGTGCTGTGGTTATCATAGCTGGCTGACAAAGCTATTAAAATAATGTGACATTGTTAGTTGATTGTAATTGGTTTGAAGATAAAGTATAGCTGTAAACTACTTAAGTTTTAGAAGATGTGCCACAAGTTTTTCCCTTCTATTTTTGGTACAGTTTTTATTTTGTTAACTATTTGTGGTTAATATTTGTGATGCATTCAAATTGCAATTAGAAGGTAACCTTCTTCCATAAGGACAATAAGGTAGAGAATAAGGTACATTTCACACTCCTGAAGTAGAGCTTTGTGTAAGATGGAAAGCTTATCTCTGTCACCAACAGAAGTTAGTCCAATAAAAGATACTACCTCATCCACCTTGTCTCTCTAATAGAGAGACATTCTTCCATTATCTATAACCATTTCTATAACAGTTAACGAAATCTCATCCATCATTCCAGTACTGGTGTAGAATTCTTAAGTAAAATGCTTAATATGAGTATGATTTGTGGTTCAAAATGAAGCTGAAAACTGTCATGACAGAGGAATAGAAGATAGTTGTAAGAGCAAAATATAACACTAAACATAAAAGCTCTCAACATCTGTCAATGCTGTATGGTGACAAAGAGCTGTATACTTGGATGTAAAGGAGAGTAGGGATTTAATACATGGTTTGGAAAATAGAAACAGTGAAAGTTTTGGTTAGAGGTTTTTCAGAATTTTCTACATGTAAACACATTTAAAATTATTTAGAAGTTACACTAAGTAGTAGTTTCAGTAGTAAAAACACGCATAGTGAAACACTGGACAAGGTAATCTGGACTTAATGTCAGCATAAATTAAGGGTAGGAATGCATGTGCCCTGTCATGATGAGTTCAGAACTAGTAAATAACACTTTCTAGGATAATTAAGGTGTGTGGTTTTCATTTGGTGATTGCTTAATCTAGTCTAGGATTTAGGCAGCCCATGGTCCTCCATCCTGCAAGGAGCTCTACATAGGTAGATCCTTGCATCCCCACCAATTAGGGTGACCAGATGTCCCGATTTTATAGGGACAGTCCAGTTATTTAGGGCTTTTTCTTACATATTACTCCCTACCCTCTGTCCCAATTTTTCACACTTGCTATCTGGTCAACCTACCACCAATCCCTAGGGAAATCAGTGTGTGTGGCTGGAGGGATGTCTGCATGGAGTTCTTTGCAAGATGGAGGCAATGTGTGGTGAAACTGTACAGCACTGGATGTGTTCCTCAGTCTGCAAACTAAAGAGCAAGGGGAATTGGTGCTGGTGTGTATCTAGCATTCTTAAATAAATAAATCCCTTTTTCATTCATTAGTTGTCTTATAGCTCCTTACCATGTGGAATTTTACAACATGGGACCCTTAGTTGAATTTAAACTCTATATGGTTTCATATGTTGTTTGTTACAGTGCTGTTCTTTTCCAGGTTTTTATTTGATTCCATGAAATTTGAATACTCTGTATTTATAACTATCATTTATGAGGTTAAGAAAATGAGTATGTTAATAAGTAATCTCTTACACTTTGAGGAAGTCATTTTGGCAAGGGCAGATTTTTAGAGAAACAGATACATATGTATTTAACGATACACTTTTATATGCTTTTTTTTATTTAATTCACCTTAAGGCTGAGACAATATGCATGAAATTTCAGTGCAAACGAAGAGATATGAGGAATCTTCCAGCAGTTCAAAATACAAGTTTAGGCCCCAGTCCTTTAAGGAAATACATGTGTCCGGCCCCCTGAGCAGACTCTTCTGAGGCTTACTACAGCTCTGTGAGAGTGCAAGGGTCAGTCTATGTGACGCCCCTGGCATAACTAGGGACTTGGAATGAAAGTTTCTTTTCAACCATAGCCATAGCATTTGCTACGGATGAATGCTGGAAATGTAGAGCTATGATTGCTTGTATCTAACAAGCATGTTGGCGTGGAGTTTTAATGTGAAAACTGAAGTGAATGAGGTGGCAGGGTTATGTGAAGATCCTTCCCATACAATAGTAATACTTGGCAGTTATAGAGCACTCTATATTGTCAATGTGCTGTGTATACATTAATTACTCTCCCATATAGTCAGCAATAATTAAAAATGTAAATAACTGTAATCTGTATCTTTAAAAAATGTATGCAAGCAGTCTTCCCATTGAATACATTAGTAAAACTTCTATTTACAGGCATTAATTCTATTTCAGCTCTTGTAATGGGTATTCAACCTAGTACCATCAGAAAATCATGTTTATAAATAACCTATTTAATTATTTCATAGCCATTCTTTATTAATTAAAGCCTTATCCCTAGGCTGGGAAATAAAGAATTCTGCTTTTACAGTGCAACACCATCACTGTGGCAAAATAAGTTAGTTGACGTGTTAGAGTAGAATGATCTGAAAGAGTGAATATGAGGTAATTATTTATAATATTGTAACTTTAAAAGGTACAGAATCTAAATTATCACATCCCTTGTAGCACATCTATAGTTATGTCAGATGGAAAAAGGAAGTTCATAATGGATAATAGTTTACTCAGCTGTTAAAAACTCTGCTATAGGCTAAAACTGTACATGGATGATGTGTGTGTATATATATATCATATATATATATATTACTTCCAGTTTATTAGTTTTAGGATTATAAATGAATTACAAATACTTCTTATATTAATTTTACTCCTACATCTTTGATATAATTATACTTTTTGATAAGTGTTCAGAGGGAAATGATGGTCTAGTGGTTAGGGCAGTAGCCTAGGACTTGGAAGACCTGCTTCACCTCTGCAGATTTCCTGTGTGGCGCTCAGCAAGTCACTTAGCTTCTCTGTGCCTCAGTTCCCCATCTGTAAAGTAGGGCTAACAACACTGCCCTACCTCACATGAGAGTTGTAAGGACAAAGACATTAAAGATGGTGAAGTGCTCTGATACTATGGTGATGAGGGCCATGTAAGTACCTGAGGTAGAGGTCCAAATATTTCCCCATGTGCACAGTGAAAACAGCTGGGCTACATACTGAAGCGTTTCTAGAGGAGAAGCAGGGGTGGTGTCAGCCTCTTCCTGGTGGGGAGTCTGAGATGGCTAGATAGAAAATTGGGGGAGCTGTGCCCCCCCTTGCCATGACATCCTGCCTCTCTCCATGGCCCTGCCCCTGCTCTTCCTAAGTTCTGGCCTTGTTTCCTCCTCTTTTCTCCCCAAGACCCCCCACCCTTGGCCGGGGCCAGTGGTGCTGGAACTAAGGTGCTGAAGGTGCTGCTGTACCCCTGGCTTGAAGTAGTAATAACAAAAACCAAATACATGGTTGCCATGGTTTCCATGATCAGTACCCCCACTATAAAAATTGTTCCAGCACCCTGGCTGGGGCTGTAGCTGCTCCTCAGCTCCCTGTTGTGCTTCGACTGCTCCCAGTTAGTAACTGCCCTCAGAGGCAGAGCCCTTGTGGAGCAGTGACCGTGGAGGGTGTGGGGCCCAGGCATCCAGGCCAGAACAAGTCAGTCTGGGCTGTTGTGGAGAGCCCCGGACCCTCCACCTGCCCTGGGTGGTGTGCTCCAGCAGGCAGGGATGTGGGCTGGGTGGCTGCTCTCAGGCTCCCCGCCCTTGCTTGGGCTTATTCCTGCACTGCTGCTGGCGGCAGCGCTGCCCTCTTTAGAGCTGGGTACTTGGCCAGCAGCCCCCGCTCTCTCCACTCTGCCTTCAGAGCTGGGTGGCAGGAGAGTGGTGGCTGCTACAGGGGGCTAAGGCAAATTTTGGGGTGGCTATAGTTCCACAAGCCCCTTCCCCCTCTAGCGCTGCCCCTGAGGAGAAATATGTAGGAAGAATCTCTTTTCTTCCTATCTTTGGCCAAGCAGTTCCCATAGCTGCTTGCTCCAGTCTCCATGACGCTTGCTGCCAGGTGGGGAAAGAGAAGCAGATGGTCAATTAGAGGATCTGTCTTCAAATCAAATGGTAGGTATTAAAAAAAAAAAACTGCAGAAGGATACCCTGCCTCTTCTCCAAATCCCAGCTGTGTACTGATGTGCAGAGAGCCCCTGTGGAACTAGGCTGCCATGATATGTAGTATTTGTGGAAACCCATGTGTCAGATTTTCATATCCTCCTGTCACTTGAACAGCTGGATAAGAATGACTTGCCCAATTCTATTCAGACTTTACAGAACGTGCTATATGTGGAATCACCCACTGTTCAAAGGTCTCTGTAATAATTATGCATGTGAGGCTGAGCTAAGGATAGTGTTACCTTTTTATTTCAGTTATTTGGCTTTGGCATTTTGACCCTCTTTGGAATGATTTCTGAAGGTTGACTTGTAGCTTTGCACAATTTGACATTCACTAATGACTTTAAAAATCAAAGTTATGTGTGGGATTTCAAGCTTCAATAGTAAACCATGCTAACAAATCATGTAAAGTTGTTAGGCTTTAAATGGTCTTGATTCTGCTACAAGATTCTAATGGAATGGTGTAAAGAAGACTCCTGCAACTCTCTAGGAGCTTTATCTCTTTTTACTTCTCAACTCTTGCTTTCCAAGTGCATTGATAGTAACTGTATGAATAAGAAAGTTTTATAATAGGATATTTTTAAGTAGAGCATTTATTATGTATTGTATTACTGTAAAACCGCAACAAGAAGTCTTTCCTTGCTCTTATGTGACCTATTTAAATAGGGGCTTAATCCTGGTTGTACTGAAGACAGTCGAAAAACTCCAGATGTGTTCCTCAGTTTCCTTTCAGATGTCAGCTCTGCTTTTAAGAAATTTTCTTCAAGAAAAATTCCTGTTTTTCACTTGCCAAAAAAGTCTTGTTTTTAATTATTTTTTCTATTTATTAAATATTTTACATATAAATGATGTTTGTTTTTAAGTAAACTGAATACTTTTGAAAAGGTTGTATAAATACTTGGATGATTACCTAAGGCCCAATTCTGCAAAAACTTTACTTTAAGCATGTGAATAGTCCCACAGAAGTTAAGGATGTATGTGTTTGCTAGATCATGGCTTCAGAAGTTATATATCTTTTTAATGACTGAAATACATTTGCAAACTGAAAAGTCTAGCAGTATTCAGAACTGAAATATTTGTTTTAAAACTATCCACTTATGTAAAGTCTGCTGCTTATTCTTCTGCACTTGACATTAGACTAGAAAACTACAGTATGAAATGTATCTGTTTTGTTATGCTATGGTGGAGAAGCGTCCATTTTTCATACCTGTGTCTTTCTAGTATGTGTTTGCTGTGATGAGCTGGATGGGAGGATAGCCCAGGATTCTCCTACAAGATCTACACCGGGGTAGGCAACCTAGGGCATGCGTGCCAAAGGCTACACCTGAACTGATTTTCAGTGGCACTCACACTGCCCTGGGTCCTGGCCACCAGTCCGGGGAACTCTGCATTTTAATTTAATTTTAAATGAAGCTTCTTAAACATTTTAAAAACCTTATTTACTTTACATACAACCATAGTTTAGTTATATATTATAGACCTACAGAAAGAGACCTTCTAAAAATGTTAAAATGTATTACTGGCACGCGAAACCTTAAATTAGAGTGAATAAATGAAGATTCAGCACACCACTTCTGAAAGGTTGCCGACCCCTGATCTACACAATTCAAATAACAGCCTGATCATTCTGCTAATGTACTGTGTGTATTACTCAGGAATAAACGTGTAAACATCCTTAGCTAATGCACTGTTTTGTAAAAGCTCTTGTTAAAGTAATGGCAACACATCAGTGCATACTTCTTACATTGGAAGCCCTTCTATTTTCCCTTCTGGATGTTGGGAAGGAAAAGGAACTCTTTTTTCCCCACTCCTTTTCCAAAGGCTCTGGAGTACTGTATCAAGCTGGGGAGTCAGCTCCCTTACCCTTCCTCCTGGGTGTTGAGAGACACTTCATTCGACATTCTCGCTCAGTTTGGATGGCCCTCCATCATGAATAGCTCCAGTGCACTCTACTGCTGCTTAGAGCTTTTCCAAGCAGCAACGAAGTGAAAACTGGCATTATTTTTGTCAGTTTCCCTACTGCCTGGGTAGGGTTCTGAAAAGAAACAGAGCAATAATCTAGGGGCTCATTAATGTCACTGCAAGTCTGCTGGTTGGTAAAACTATGAACAAAAGCAGGGGCACTGGAGCTGCCTGTCTAAACACTTGGGAGGACAACGCTGCTTTAGTTTAATTATTTCACAATTCATGTTTGAAATCATAAGGGCTGATAACTTAAGGCATGATTTTCAGAAGATGTGAACACCCAGACATCCAGTTGAAGTTAGTGGGAGCTCTGCACAATTGAAAATCAGTCCCTTAATATTTTAAAAGCTTAATTCTGTAGACATTGATAACATCAGCCTCTATCTGCCCCCTCACTTGCCAGCACTTCTTACTCACTTTGCTGGGTAGGCAAATGGTATTTTTAAGTTTAGTGCTCAGGAATTAAAAAACTACACCGACTGGGATGGGGCACAGAAATATCAAGATAGAAAAAGAGCAAATCATATTTCATTAGAAAGCTTTCTAGAACTTAATACTATTGATAATTGGATTGATGGGTACCTTTATGATACAGGTGTACATTTCCTTGGGGCCTCAAGTGGATAGTATCTCTGAAGTCAATGGGACAACTCAAGTGAGTAAGGGCTATTCCAATGAATACGAGTTTGCAGGATGAGATCCTTAAGCATCAGTGATTACATTGCACTTGATGTTTAGACTCTGTTTACAAAAAACATGTTTAGACTGGGGAAGGTTTTTCTACAATAGTTTTTCTACCTCCTGTCACACTGCAGCTTCTGTGCAAAATTTCTAAATAAAAAAGCTTCTCCTTTATAGTTTATCTGCAAAAAGAGGAGTATGGAGAATTCTTGTTTTGTATTCTTTGATCATGTAAAGAAGGCCTGAAAGGCATATGTTTGTGTCTTAAATATTCTGCAGCTTCCTTATTTTGAAAAATCAAAGATGGGTTATTGAATCTGTAGCAAAGGTATTCTTTCTCCAAAGTTTTCATCAGACATTAGAATTAGAAAGGTGTTAATGTGACAGTTTCCTTCTTGGTAGCCACATCGAGGATTGAACTGGGGATCTCCAGAGCTACAAGCATAGATGGCTACAGCTGGAGCTGAAGAGGCAATGCTCCCTAGGTGGCTGCTGTAGCATTTTATATCCTCTGTAGGTCACCACAGAAGGGAATCTGAAACACTCGGCAGCAGAGGCGCTGATTTCCCCAGTTCACGGGCGGGTGCTCTCCCCCTGCTCCACAACTTTCAGTCCCTTGTGGTGTCATGGTATTAATCATTCTCCAGTTGCCACAGTGTAGAAGACCTGAATTTCTATTGTTTAAAAAAACTGAAAAAACCAAACACTTTTGTCACAGGTTTTTCAGTTTTTTCCTCTTAATTATTAAAAAGTTGGTGCAAAAAAAGCACAAGCCCACATTTTTATTTCGTTATTTATTTTTTGTTTTACTTTGCCCAGTTCCCTTTAATATGTAGTGTAATATCCTAGAACATAAAGGATGTGTGTTGTGGTTGGAACAACACTGCTATTTTGAAATGTAACTCATGCACTTCCTGAATTACGTTCTTTTTTGACTGAACTAGGAGGTTGGGATGGGAGGAGAAGAAGCCAAATGCTACTCCTGCTTAATAGCAACTAAAGGAGGGGCAGGGGAGGTAAACTGGGATTCAAATTACAAGACTCTTATTAGCCAGAAGCTGATATTCAGGGCTCAATCCTGCAAGGTGTAGAGCACTCTGATCTTAAACTAGCAAAGTACTTAAGGATATGCTTTACTTTAAGTGAGAAGTCCCACTGAAGACAAAGATATTTGGAATAATACATGGGTTTTTTTGTTAATTTCTTTCAATCATAGATCTTCAAAGCCATTACTATTGGTCTTCTGTCTATTTTTTTCCTTAACAATGATTGATGTCTATACAAATACCTGGCCTGCTTTTTCATTTGACTTTTTAACTTTTCCTTGCATTACCTACAACATCTACTGCAAGGTAGGTGTATGTTCCATTGTGGTTGAGAGCAAGCAGGATTAAATAATTGGACAGATAATGGTGCCTTTGAGAGGTGTTGGAACTCTGATGAGCTTCCCCTGCTGGACATCCACCAGATGGTTGTACTGGATCCAAATCGCGAATCCCCATGGTCTCTTGGCTTCCTGGGACAGAGCAAAGTTTAGGCACTGTATCTCTGGTTCTGCGTCTCTTGGCACGTACTCAAGGTGCTGACCCGTGTCTGAGACCCCTCAACCCTAGGAACCTGCAGTCCTATTGCCTAGACCCTGAAACTAGTTTCTCCCAGTTCTCTCCATGTGATCCTCCTGGCCAGTCTACAAGCCTTTAGGTGATCAGGGTACCCCATCAGGTGATCTGTTTCTTGGTGATCACGCACCTGAAGTTCAGAATGAAAAAATTGGTTTATTTTAGCTCTGCTACCTTCTGTAGCCAACTCGTTGTATGGTGAAGATAGACCCAGTCAAATCTTAGTGAGTCTTGATGTTCCTGTAACATCTGTCAAGATAGGGTCACATGTGTTAGGGTCACATGTGTTAGCAAATGGCTTGTTCAATGAACATGATACAGGGAGCAAATAATAAAATAAATCAAAATTGGTAAGTTTTACATATGTTTTAAGTATTGTAGCTGTGTTGGTTTCAGGATATGAGATAGACAAACTAGGTGAAGAAATATTTTCTATTGGACCAACTTCTGTTGGTGAAAGAGACAGGCTTTCAAGTTCCACAGAGCTCTTCTTCAGGTCTGGGAAAGCTCCGTGGAACTTGAAAGTGTGTATCTCTCTCTAACAGAAGTTGGTCCAATAGAAGCTATATTACCTCACCCACCTTGTCTATAAATTTTACATAGACAGATTTCCTAGACTGTCACAAAGGGGTACACTTGAATGTCAGCTCAGTGTGTGAGGATTTAAGTGAGCAACTCATTGGTGCACATTCGTACAGAAGTTGAGACTATATGCCAAAGGTGTAAAGTACATGTTCTTAAATATGGGTTAAATTTGATTTCAAACAATATGATCTTGAATTTGCATACAAAGATCATGCAACTCCAAAACATGCAACTGATTTGTTGAATGTGATCCACAGTGATGACACAATGACTGAACCTTCATAAACATTGCTGTAAAAGACAGAGGTTGCAATGTCTCAAACCACTTTTCCTATGCTATTTTCAGTTTTTAATTTCTAGTTATCAGTGTGTGTTCAGCCATTATTGTATTAAACAGTGGTTTGCAGCACTGGCCTTCTGTGTCTCTGAAAAATTATTTCAATTTAGTTGCCCCTTGTTGAGAGCTATTTGGTGAGAAACAAGTCAGCAGTGTTCTCAGTTTTTATTTGCCTGTCTTTCTCTCTCTCTCTCTCTCTGAAAGAGCTAAAAATATTTATCTTACAGGAAATGTTTCTCATTCTGTTACGACTTTTGTTTCCCGTAGGAGGTAGTACTTCTAATTTACTGAATAAATCTTTCAGAATTGTGTTCTCATAAGAGCTTATTCACAATAGACTTTTTTGGATATGCTATCCAAGATATTTCACCTTCACTTGTTTTTAGAAGAGATGCAATCAGTTTTACAGTGACTTGAAGGATTGGGAAAAGCTGATGCTCACAGGCTATAGGAAAGTTTAAAGATCAAGAGGAAAATCAGATTGTATATGGTTTGCTTGAAGATTAACAAATCTTCAGTAATTTCTTAAATTTCATAATATTTTGGTGATATGTTTTTGTTCATCCTACACCATGAAGAAAAGTTTCTTTCTTTCTTTCTTTTTTTTTTTTTTTTTTACTGTTTTAAATGAATTCTGGCCAAGCTTTGGACAATAATGTAATTTATTTTGAAAGCATATATATATATGGAAAGACTTAACCCTCGAACTAACATCCTGTTTGGAAGTTAAGTACGTTTGGTTGTTTTAATATGTGTGTGGGGGTGTATGTGTGTCTTGGGGTTGACATTCCTATGACCCAAAGAAAGACCCTATTCTACTCTACACTATGGTACAACTATGCGTTTGTTACAGGTTGAATTTTGTGATTTTTATCTGACAAAATACATGTTTTGACCATGTCTGTGTGTTTGCATCTTAGGCTATGTCTACATTTACGGTGCTGTGTAGACACTGCATACACCCCTAGCATGGGTATAAATACCGGTGTAGACCGTGAGACACTGCTTAGCTGAGAAGGGTACAGACACGCTAGAACAGGGGTGGGCAAACTACGTCCCGCAGGCCGGATCCGGCCCATCAGGGCTTTGGATCCGGCCCACGGGATTGCCACCCCTGTGGTGCCGCAGGCCCTGCACCGCTCCCAGAAGCAGCCGACACCACGTCCCTGCGGCCCCTGGGGGAGGGAGAGCAGAGGGTTCCGCGTGTTGCCCTCACCTGCAGGCACTGCCCCTCCCCCCCCGCATCTCCCATTGGCCGGGAACAGGGAACCACGGCCAATGGGAGCTTCGGGGGAGGTACCTGCAGGCAAAGGCAGCGCGCGGAGCCCCCAGCCCTACCTCACCCAGGGGCGGCAGGGACATGGTACCTGCCGCTTCTGGGAGTGGTGCAGGGCCAGGGCAGGCAGGCAGCCTGCCTGAGCCTTGCTGCACCCCCCTGCCACCCCGGAGCCACTCCAGGTAAGTGGCGCCAGGCCAGAGCCTGCACTCCGAACCCCTTCTGCACCCCACACCCAAACCCCCTGCCTTGGGCCCCTACCGCACCCCTCCTGCACCCCAACCCCTTGCTCTGAGCCCCCTCCCAGACTCTGCACCCCCTTCTGCACCCCAACCCACTGCCCTGAGCCCCTTCCTGCACACCGCTCCCATGCCCCACACTCCCGCCCGCACCCCAACCCCTACCACAGCCCTACATTCATGGCTCTTCATGCAATTTCCCCACGCAGATGTGGCCTTTGGGCCAAAAAGTTTGCCCACCCCTGCGCTAGAACTATAGGGCATATAATCCACATGACTCTCTATGCACCCAAACAGTGCCTCCTGTGTCTACTCTGCTGTTTTTAGCAGTGTAGTGTCGCTCTGCCAGAGCCTTTCCCTATCGCAGTGAAAGACTCCAACAGCAGGGAAAGGCTCTGGCAGGGGGAAGGCAGCAGGGAAAAGCGCCAGCAGGTCCCAACTCCTAGAGCCTTTCTCTGCCACAGGGAGCTGCTGGAGCCATTCCTTATCACAGGGAAAGGCTCTGGCAGCTTGGAAAGACTCTGGCAGGAGGAAGGCTCTGGCAACTCCCCACTGCTTGAGCCTTTCCCTCTGCTTACCCTCCTGCCAATGCGTTTCACTGCCATGTGTAGCTTCATGTACCCTCCACGCCACAGCAAGTGTAGATAAGGTCTAACATGCTGCTTAACCAGGCTTTGTACCAGTTTGTTATGGGAATATCTAGGCAGCTCTCTCTCACCTTCTCAGCATGGGGTAGGGTACCTGAAGAACAGGTACAGACCTGCACCTGCACTCTGTGATGTCCTAATAATGCACTCACACAGCTTGGAGGAAGGAAAACTGGCCAAATGGATTTCATGGGTGTGGTTAGACTAGAGGCTACATTGCACAAAGGAAAAAAGAAGAGTTGTGAACTAGTTACAGGCAGGCAACCATTTGCCAACCTCAGGTGAAAAACTAAGGTTACCATGCTTACTGCATATTGCTGCCCATTGGTCTGAGTGGTTAGCCAATATTTGGAGCCTTGCTGGGTTGTTTCTGTTAAAAGGAGAAATTGATGCGAGTCAGATGTTTCTTTGGTGCAGTCCTGTTTGATTTACAAAGAATGTACACAAAGTACTGTTTCCCTGAACACAATAAGAATCATACATCAGGAGATAGTTTCCTTGTTCAGAAATCCAAGCCTGCTTTCCAACTAATCTCATGCCCCACAGAATCTCTCTTGGCTTTCTTCCAGGGCCACACTCGCAGTTCTCTGGCTTTCTCCTGTCTGCTTCTGAGACACACACACAGCTGCCTACTTTCCGCTTGCCCAGGTGTGCTCCATCCCTGCTTGGCCCTGACGCCTTGTCCCCACTCTTCCCCTTCCCCCAAAGCCCCACCCTCGCTCCATCTCTTCCTGCCCCCTCCCCTGAGGCTCCGTCCTCACCCCATCTCTTTCCATTCCCTCTCTGTCCCCTCCCCCAAGCACCCCAATCTAGCTCTGCCTCTTCCTGCCCCCTCTCCTCCCCCTTCCCCCAGCGCCTCCTGCCTGCCACTGCACAGTTTGGTGGTGAGCAGGAGGCTCTGGGAAGGAGGGGGAGGAGCTGATTGGCAGGGCCCGCCAAACATAGGGTTACCATATTTTAATTTTTAAAAAGGAGGACACTCCATGGGGCCCCGGCCCTGCCCCAACTCCACCCCTTCCTCGGCCCCAGCCCCGCCCAACTCTGCCCCCTCCCCTGAACGCTCCGCCCCCTGCTCCTCCCCCTCCCCCTCTCCTGCTTCCCGCGAATCAAATGTTTGCGGGAAGCCTGAAACTGGGAGGCAGCAGGTAGGCTGGGGCTGGGCGCGGCCCGGCCCAGTCTGACCCCCGTGGCCGAGCGGCTCCCTCCGGCAGCCGGCCGGCTCAGGCCAAGAGGCTCTGGCCCTGGCATCTCCTGCCCGGCTCGGCTTGGGCCCTGGGCCCCCGGCCAAGTGCACGCGCCCCCGGCCAAGTGCCCGCGGCCCCGGCCCAGCGCCCGCGCTGCCCCCGGCCCCACACCCGCGGCTCCTGCCGAGCACTGCCGGCCCCAGCCCCAGCCGAGCACCGCCGGGCCCTCCCTCCCTATTTTCCTGGACATGTCCGGCTTTTTGGGATTTCCCCCCGGACGGGGATTTGAGGCCTAAAAAGCCGGACATGTCCGGGAAAATCCGGACGTATGGTAACCCTAGCCAAACAGCTGATCGGCGGGTGGCTGGTGGGTGCTGAGCACCCACTATTCTTTTTTCTGTGGGTTCTCCAGCCCTGGAGTACCCATGGAGTCAGCACCCAGGGACACACAGACAAGCACCAATCAGTGCCTCAGCCCCTGCTTTTGCACTCACCCAGGGAAACCCTTCTTATGATCCCTAATTTAGTTCTTGTTCTGATCTTCCCATAGGGTCCAGTGACTTATGCGGTGGCTTCTGTTGTTTCAGATGTCTCTAAACAAAGGGACATTTAATTTCTCCCTCATTTAGCCTCATTGAAAGGTGGCTAGTGCACCTATAAGCTTCAACGAGGTCTGTGATTGCTCATGGATCAAAGACAGGCTTCCTGGCAGGCACCAACACCCTCCAATGTAACAGAATTAACCATGCCAGGAACTGGTTACGCACTTGGTGAAAATAGTAGCGCAGACGGGGCCTAAAAATAGTTTTCAGAGGGCAGGAAGAGAGTTTTCAGCCTTGTGTATAATCAGGGGGCATGGGTCTCTAATATAATATCCTTATCATAATAACACCAGATAAGTAAATAAGAATGGAATTATGACAACCACATTTCTATACAGATATTGTAGGTACAGTTTAAGTAACTTTCCCCTATAAATTTCTTCCCCATCAAAAATGGGGAAAATTGTGCCCTTCTCTCCCCTGTCACCCTGTGTTGCTAAGGCAACCAACCACTTTGATCCCTGGTCTGATTTTTTTTTTTCCTGACTGTGACTCATATTAGATAATGTTTTGTAATGTTGTATATTCCCTAAGGTAACATGACACAAGTAGCAAAACATCAGCAAGTGCTTTATCTATAGTTTTAATGTGAAATCATTCAGATGTGTACTGTACTGTCATTATTCATTAATTCTTATAGCTGGCAACACAAAGTGTCTGGGAATAATGATGCTATGCACTGGTTTCCTACTGAATCTAGTACAGCGTCCTGTCATTCATCTTCAAAGTTCTTAATGAGCTGAAGCTTGACTACCTCAGTGCTTCTTCTCCCTCTCCTCAAGTTCAAAAATATGGGGACCAACAGGTAAGATGTATCTGGCAGGGCTGAAGATGAGGCTTGCTGGTGACAATGTGTTCATGTTAAAGGGTACCTTGTTGTGCAGCTCTGCTGGAGAAGGTCAGCATGAACGCCATGTTTTGA
Organism: Trachemys scripta elegans; assembly: GCF_013100865.1. Lineage (NCBI taxonomy): Eukaryota > Metazoa > Chordata > Testudines > Emydidae > Trachemys > Trachemys scripta. The sequence goes on from NC_048298.1 coordinate 216,028,258, forward strand.
TTCCTTCAAAGCACAATGTAAGACTCCTCTGACTGCACAAATCTTCCCTCAACAGAAACGGTGACAATCTGGCTGATGAGCTCCCTCTCCCTTCTAATGATGGCCTGCATAACAGAACTTCCTACCTGTTTTCCAGCACCTGTGCAACTATACTGACATTTGTATCCAGGCTCAGGCATTTTCAGCACTACGTCATAAAGACCAGAATGCCTAAACCAGGGGTGGCCAACCTGTGGCTCCGGAGCCGCATGCGGCTCTTCAGAAGTTAATATGCGGCTCCTTGCATAGGTGCTGACTCTGGGGCTGGAGCTACAGGTGCCAACTTTCCACTGCTCAACCCCAGGCCCTGCCCCGACTCCACTCCTTACCCCAAGGCCCCCACCCCCTCCCCTGAGCCTGCTACATGCTTGCTCCTCCCCCCTCCATCCCAGAGCCTCCTGTACACTGCGAAACAGCTGATCGCAGCAGGCGGGAGGGACAGGAAGGTGCTGATCAGCAGGGCTGCCGGCAGGCAGGAGGTGCTGGAGGTGACGGGGGGGAGGAGGGTTAGGGGGCTGATGGGGGCTGCTGTATTACTGTGGCTCTTTGGCAATGTACATTTGTAAATTCTGGCTCCTTCTCAGGCTCAGGTTGGCCACCCCTGGCCTAAAGCTTGTTCTATAGTAGAATTGGTTGGAAAAATTCTGATGACTCCTTTCTGCCCCCCCCTTCCACATTTTCTGATTTGTCAAAATTGAAATGTTTTATGGAGACTATTCAATTTAAGCAAAGTTCTGATTGAGGTCTGCCTGCTGGATAGGTTTCAAAACCTGCCTGGTCTCCTGTTAGATAACTTGCCTGGTTCTTCAGCAGCCCACCTACTAGACTGCATCAAAGTCAGGGACGCTAGGGCATCCAGGGTCCACCATTCTAAGGTAGCCTGCCTTGGAGCCAGGACTCCATTTCCTCTTTCAGAGAATCTTCAAATTGTTGGAGTTTGTTTCACACCAGAACTAAAACAAATATTGAAATGCACCGCAAAATGGAATTACCGTTTTCCATGCAGTTGTTGTGTTTTTTTGTTTGTTTATTTTACCTTGTCTCCTTGTGCTCAGGGAGGTCTAATCAACAAAGTGCCAAAACTACCTTTTTTTTTTCAAGAGGTGCGAAGTATTATTTGGAGAGTGTTCCTAAACACCCAACATAATATACTCTGGGTGTATAATGGCAGCTTCATTTTGTATGACTTTCATTCAAACCGTCATCCAAAATGTTTTACAGAGGCAAAAAATAAAACTGGAGAGAAACAGCACAGAGAGGGGAAAAGAAATTCAAAGATGTATGAAAGGGAGAAAAGATCTCTTCAGCTGAGATTTGAACTGAGGATTTCAGGAGCTATAAAAGGGAAAAAAGTGTGATAATATGACAACGTGTAGAGGTGTCTATTTTATATTACACAGCAACATTTAACCTCAGATTGACTTTGAAATTTACAAGCTAATGGGGACAGTTATGTCGTTGGGAACAGCTAAAGTTAAACTAAACAGAATTTGGGAAATATGGGCCATGCTGGCTAGAGAGAAAAAGAACCAAATTGACTTCCTGAAGTATGTGCTTCCACAGTTCTATTTAAAAGTAGCACCGTTCATGATTTACCACTGTTTTGTTTTGAGCTTCCAAAATATGTTTTGTAGACAATGGGGTTTTCCATGCATTTTCCCCCTCTTCAGTAATGATCTCAGCAAGTCTGCATTTTTTGGAAAAGTTCTATAGAATGAGTGTGGCTTCCAACATAGTGTATGAAATTGATCTGACAAAAAATCTTGCCCACATTAAAGCAAAATCTTAATTGCTAGGATCATTAGACATGTATATTTCTCAATCTCAGGATTACTTTGCTTAGCTGCTTATTTCTTGTTTTGTTTTTTCCTTCTCCCCATTTCCTTTGATCTTAACTATACAGTCAATGTGTATAGGCTTCTGTTCCTCTCTGCTTGCTTATGTATCCATTCATGAAATCCTAAAGTTAGAGATGGAAAAGACCTATTAAGTCATCCTCTCTCTCTCTCTCTCTCTGCAAATGTAAGCATGTTCCCTACAGTAAATTTCTAGTGTCTTCTATCTAGTTCTAAATGTCTCATTTGATGAGGTTTCCGTCAGGTCCTTGAGACAATGTATCATACTTTAATATGCTGTAAGGCAATTTTTCTGACCATCTAGTTTAAATTTTCCTGTTCCCAATTTTATTCCATTACTCCTAATACCACATTAAACAACCCCTCTGCCTGCTTGGTGTTGACACCCTTCAAGTATTTGTAGAATGAAGTCCCAAGCCTGATCTTCTCAGTCCTTATTAGTCAGTCTCTCCATCTCCTCTTTTTGTGAGGATCCGTGTGTCTGGGACCCAGGTCTCCTGGCTCCCGGGCAGCTGCTGTGTCCACACCGCCACCAGGCAGCTCTGGTGAAGTAGAGATCAGTAGCCTGCAAGTTCTACAGGTTCAAGCACCGCTGTATGTCCCGCCCCTGCTGGCAGAGCCTACCACATTCCCTGATTGGCCCAGGCATGCTATTTAAGGCTTAGGGGATACACCCAAAGGCTGTCTGTACGATCAGGCAGATCCTAGCTTACTGCTGCCAACAGACCTGACTGTAGTTTTTCTCGGCTGCACAGTTCCCTGTCTACACTGTGATATCCTCCGCAAGCCAGACTGCCTAAACAGGTCAGTGTCTATACTTTTCTTTCTCTTCAGAAGGTCTGAACAGTGTAATTGCCAGCAGTTACAAGTTACCACATTGTCCTTTCTAAGCAAGCACATTTATTGTTTTAATGTTTTATCTATAATACTTTCTCCTTAAGAATAAAAGAACCTACATGCATGCTAAAAAGCTTACCAGAGATCACTCCAACTCCATCATCAGGCTTTGGAAGGATCAGTCCGTCAAAACCCACAACTGGGTTTTCCCTATGGTTACAAGTTCATAATTCTCTCAAATTCAGAACCAGAGCAACCAGCTGGGCAGCTCAGTCTTTTCTTTATACAGCTTGGGTCCCTGATCTTGGCCTCATGTAACAGATGATCAGCAGACAAAGGTCCCCTCAGGGGATAGCTTCAAAAGACTGGATTTTTGGATAAGCAGAGGTGGGGAATTTGCTTTTATCTCCTCCTAGATATTCCCCAGGAAAACCACTTCACACTTATTTCCCCCAAAATCCATTCTTGACTGGCACATTATTACACAATCCTTTAATCATCCTGGCTTTATATCTGTCACAGTCATATCTAGGGGTAAGATTTCCAAAAGCACCTAAATAACATAGGCTCTTAGGTCACTTTTGAAAATGGCATTTAGGCTCCTAAGTCACTTAGGTGCTTTTGAAAATCTTATCTTAGGTCTCTTACAACCTTACAGAAATACTTACTGGAAAGTAGCATTATTTTAAGTTATTTGTTTATTATTGGGTATATTCATTTTCATTTTTCCCAGAAGAATCTTATTTTTTTGCCCATAATTCCCAGTTCCTTTTGCATTGTTCTGACTTCATCTTCTTCTTGTTTTGTATCCTTTGCAGATGTCATTAATGTATTGTTTGCTCCCTCTTGCTGATGATTATTGAGAATGTTAAGGTTGGGTCTAATGGTCATTCTTGTGGCATGAGAAATTTTACCACAACTTCTTACATTTAAATTGCTCATTATCATCACTATTTATTTTCAGTCGGTTTTCAGTTTCTGGCAATGTTCCTATCTGAGCCAATTGGAAATTATTTTTCAAGAAATACTTCCTGAGACAGTATTAATGTAGTACTAAATTCTAAATATATCTACTGTATTCCTTTTACTCACTAAGAGATAGATACTCTATCCCTGAAGGTGAATGGGAATTTTGACTGAGTGAAGAGTGCAGTGCCTGACCTAATTTTGCAATTCTGTCCAAAAAGGCAGTTTGTCTTTCTAGATCTGTTCTTTGAAATCTCATTCTGTTTATGCAAAAAGAAGAACAGGAGTACTTGTGGCACCTTAGAGACTAACAAATTTATTAGAGCATAAGCTTTCGTGGACTACAGCCCACTTCTTCGGATGCATATAGAATGGAACATATATTGAGGAGATATATATACACACATACAGAGAGCATAAACAGGTGGGAGTTGTCTTACCAACTCTGAGAGGCCAATTAATTAAGAGGAAAAAAAACTTTTGAAGTGATAATCAAGCTAGCCCAGTACAGACAGTTTGATAATAAGTGTGAGAATACTTACAAGGGGAGATAGAGTCAATGTTTGTAATGGCTCAGCCATTCCCAATCCTTATTCAAACCGGAGTTGATTGTGTCTAGTTTGCATATCAATTCTAGCTCAGCAGTCTCTCTTTGGAGTCTGTTTTTGAAGTTTTTCTGTTGTAATATAGCCACCCGCAGGTCTGTCACTGAATGACCAGACAGGTTAAAGTGTTCTCCCACTGGTTTTTGATGATTCCTGATGTCAGATTTGTGTCCATTAATTCTTTTGCGTAGAGACTGTCCGGTTTGGCCAATGTACATGGCAGAGGGGCATTGCTGGCACATGATGGCATATATCACATTGGTAGATGTGCAGGTGAACGAGCCCCTGATGGTATGGCTGATGTGATTAGGTCCTATGATGATGTCACTTGAATAGATTTTGCGGATACAGACTAACACGGCTGTTACTCTGAAACCTGTCATTCTGTTTATGGTAACTCAGTGTGATGTTACAGCTCAATGATGTGTTATGCTATAGTTCTGTGTTTTTCAAACTGTTTCATGGAGCCATTACTCGTTGTCTATTTCGAAAACCAAGCAATGTGGAATGTGACATTGAGCTGAGCATGAAGGGTGCCTCATTTGGAATCCTGATAAAGAGGACTTCAAAAAACTCACTTCAAACCACGATATTGTCTTGCTTTCTGCTGGGGAGAGTTTGCCTGCCCCTCCACAGCTGCAGAGGGCTCCAGACGCAGCAGAAACAGAGAAGTTTCACTACATGAGAAAGAGGCAGAATTTGGGACCTCCTATAGAGTGGACTGTTTGCACAATACCATCTAGTATTTATGGTGCTCCGTGTGCAGAAGGCTTTCGAGGTGGCTGGTTAAATCCACTGCTGAATGGAGACAGAGACACAAGAGCAGTGGGACTACATCATTTCACTCCCAGGGTTACAATGGCAATTGCAGGGGCTACACTGCCTTTCCATGGCCTGAGGGGATTGGATTCCTTTCCCCTACCCGTGGGCTCCTGCAGAATGCTCTGGACTAAGTCTGCCTAGTGTGGTTTGGCACATGGAATGGGATTTAGCCCTATATATTTATCTGGAACCGAGGACAGTGGTTCCAGCAATCTCAGGTAACTTGCCACTCTGAGTTACAATTATTGAAAGTGATAGTAAGTTTATTTTTGGCTTCCCTCAGGGATTATAAAATGTGCTCTTTTGTTTCAGATGAAGGCATATAACTGTATAGCTCCAACAGAGATAATTGATCTGTGTGACAAAATGTCTTTTCTTTCTTTGAGAAACCAGTAAGAATGTTTTAAAACTTAATGTAAACTATGTTGTACATCTTATTTATTGCTTGAATAATCTAATAGAGTCAGTTCTGGGGGTTTTCTTTTCTTTGAAGCATTTCTGTATGGAAAAATAACGAGGAATCCGGTGGCACCTTAAAGACTAACAGATTTATTTGGGCATAAGCTTTCGTGGGTAAAAATACCCACTTCTTCAGATGCATGGAGTAAAAATTACAGATGCAGGCATAAATATACTGACACATGAAGAGAAGGGAGTTCTCTTATAAGTAGAGAACCAGTGTTGACAGGCCCAATTCAATCAGGGTGGATGTGGTCCACTCCCAATAATTGAGGAGGAGGTGTCAATACCAAGAAAGGGAGAATTGCTTTTGTTATGCTTTTGTTGGTGTGGTATATAATTGCTGGTGAGTATTTGCTTCAGGTTGGGGATCTGTCTGTAAGCGAGGTCTGGCCTGCCTCCCAAGGTCTGTGAGAGTGAGGGATCGTTTTCCAGGATAGGTTGTAGATCATTGATGTGCTGGAGAGGTTTCAACTGGGGGCTGTACGTGATAGCCAGTGGTGTCCTGTTATTTTCCTTGTTGGGCCTGTCCTGTAGTAGGTGACTTCTGGGTACCCGTTTCACTCTGTCAACCTGTTTCCCCACTTCCCCAGGTGGGTATTGTAGTTTTAAGAATGCTTGATAAAGATCTTGTAGGTGTTTGTCTCTATCTGAGGGATTGGAGCAAATTTGGTTGTATCTTGGGGCTTGGCTGTAGACAATGGATTGTGTGGTGTGTCCTGGATGGAAGCTGGAGGCATGTAGGTAAGTATCGGGGTCAGTAGGTTTCCGGTATAGGGTGGTGTTTGTGACCATCACTTATTTGAACTGTAGAGTCCAGGAAGTGGATCTCTTGTGTGGACTGGTCCAGGCTGAGGTTGATGGTGGGGTGGAAATTGTTGAAATCCAGGTGGAATTCCTCAAGGGCCTCCTTCCTGTGGATCCATATGATGAAGATGTCGTCAGTGTAGCACAAGTAGAGGAAGGGCGTTAGGGGACGAGAGCTGAGGAAGTGTTTTTCTAAGTCAGTCATAAAAGTGTTGGCATACTGTGGGGCCATGCGGGTACCCATAGCAGTGCCGCTGACCTGAAGGCATAAGCTGTCCCCAAATCTGAAATGGTTGTGGGTGAGGACAAAGTCACAAAGCTCAGCCACCAGGTTTGCCGTGGCCTCATCAGGAATATTGTTCCTGACAGCTTGTAGTCCATCCTCATGTGGAATATTGGTATAAAGAGCTTCTACATCCATGGTGGCCAGGATGGTGTTTTCAGGAAGATCACCAATGCATTGTAGTTTCCTCAGGAAGTCGGTGGTGTCTCGAAGATAGCTAGGAGTGCTGGTAGCGTAGGGTCTGAGGAGAGAGTCCAAAGAGCCTGATAATCCTGCTGTAAGAGTGCCAATGCCTGAGATGATGGGGAGTCCAGGGTTTCCAGGTTTATGGATCTTGGATAGCAGAATATCCCTAGTCAGGGCTCTAGGGGTGTGTCTGTGTAGATTTATTCCTGCGCTATAGCAGGGAGTTTATTGAGCAGATGGTGTAGTTTCTTTTGGTACCCCTCAGTGAGATCAGTGGATAGTGGCCTGGTGTTGGAGAGTTGCCTATCCTATCCTATTTCCTAGAACTGGAAGGGACCTTGAAAGGTCATCAAGTCCAGCTCCCTGCCTTCACTAGCAGGACCAAGTACTGATTTTGCCCCAGATCCCTAAGTGGCCCCCTCAAGGATTGAACTCACAACCCTGGGTTTAGCAGGCCAATGCTCAAACCACAGCCTCCTGTTCATAATCTGACCTGTTCATGATGACTACAGCACCTCCTTTGTCAGCACCTTTGATTATAATGTCAAAGTTGTTTCTGAGGCTGTGGGTGGCATTGTGTTCTGTATGGCTGAGGTTATGGGACAAGAGATGCTGTTTGTTCACAATTTCAGCCTGTGCACATCTGCGGAAGCACTCTGTGTAGAAGTCCAGTCTGTCATTTCAACTGTCAGGAGGGATGCATGCAGAATTCTTCTTCTTGTAGTGTTGGTAGGAGGGTTCCTGTGGGTCAGTGCACTGTTCAGTGGTGTATTGAAAATATTCTTTGAGTTGGAGATGGCAAAAGTAGGCTTCCAGATCACAGCAGAACTGCATCCTGTTCGTGGGGGTGGTGGGGCAGAAAGAGTCCCCAAGATAGGACAGACTCTTCCGCTGAGCTAAGTGTGTAGTTGGATAGATTAACAATATTGTTCGGTGAGTTAAGGGTACCACTGTTGTAGCCCCCATGGCATGTAGGAGTTTAGATAGTTTACTGTCCTTTTTCCACTGTAGAGAAGTAAAGTGTGCATTGTAAATGGCTTGTCTTGGTTTTGTAAAGTCCAGCCACGAGGTAGTCTGTGTGGAAGGTTGGTTTTGTATGAGAGTCTCCAGTTCTGAGAGCTCATGATTGATCTTCTCCTGTCTGCTGTACAGGATGCTGATCAGGTGGTTCCTTAGTTTCTTTGAGAGTGTGTGGCACAGTCTCTCACCATAGTCAGTGTAGTATGTCGATTGCAATGGATTTTTTACCTTCAGTCCATTTGGTATGATGTCCATCTGTTTGCACTTGGAGAGGAAGATGATGTCTGTCTGTATCTGTGTGAGTTTTTTGATGAGGTTGATGGATTTCCACCTTAAACATTTAGCAATAATCTAAATAAAGGTGAAGTCCAAGTTATTAAAAAGTTACATCTTGTTTATAAAACTTCCATGTTCCATGCCAGGAAAAAACCTGCATAATATGCTTTTTTTTCTTAGTAAGGCACTTGTTACCAACAAGGTTTGATCTTGTTGTCTGTCTTTGGCTGTCTTCTGTGTCAAGGCATCTCTCAAAGCAGAAGAGAAAGAGGTGTTTCCTGCAACATAAAAAGTGTCCAGCTGTTTCAAAAAAGAAATGAAGCACAATTGAATTGGCCAAAAATGGGTGACGTTCAGCTTCCTTGCAAATGTCTTAATGTCTGTTTTCAGTGTATCAAATCTACTGTAACATAACTTCCTATTCAGGAATGAGCAAATAACATGCTAACTCCACAATCACATCTGTGAGCTTGATACACTATTCCGGTAGCATTGGATATCACTGCTGAACTCCCTAGATCCTTGTGAGTGGGGAATTCTAGAACAAGGAAGGTGGCCTGGAGACGCGCACACATTCTGCTAGGAGATCAATCAGTTGGAGATCAAATGAAGCCAGGGGTGTTACACAGAGGCCATTGGTGGGTCACTAGTCTGTGTCAGCAACTCTTGTGAGCCCTGATGTACTCACTGCACCTAATACACTGTTGTCATGATATATACCCAAAAGGGGCATATAGTATAAATAATTGGAAAATTAATAACTCACTGATCATTAATATTCTTGTGTAGGTATGTATGGAGTGTGTTCTAAGAGTTATAAATATGTGATAGGATTATGTTCTTAAAATGTGTTTGGCAAGCAATGCATAAGCCCAGTCTGCCCTAGACAAAGGAATGTGTATTTGCTTGTCTGACCAGCCTGGGGTCAGGCAAAGACAATGTAGGTACACTATCATGCAAGGTAAACAAAGCTATCAAGTTAACAAGTGGGGGACAAGACATCATTGCATCTACACCCCAACATGAGACAGAAACTTGGGGCTTATTTTTCAAAGAATACATCTCAAAGGGGATTCAAGAGGCCAGAACTCTTGAAATCAGACTGTTGGGTCCTTCAACTAAGGGGGCTGACATCCCTAGGAACTGACTGTAGGTGAAAACCTGCTTAGGCATAGATTGTAATTTGCGGAGACCAAGTTTTAGTGTTAGAAGTGTATTTTTATTTTTGGCTGTTTTGTAATCATTTCTATCCTCTCATTCCTTGGGATTAAGTCATGCCAAGTATATCTCCTTTTGTTAAATAAACTTGTTTTACTTTTACTGTAAACCAAATCAGTGCTGTGATTTGAAATGAGTGTTTGTCAGACTCCAGTTAAATTAATGATCTGCAGTGTATTGTCTCTTTAAAGGAGCTACAAACTTAACTTCTGTGAATGCTCCAGGAGAGGGCTGGACACTGCAGAGAAATGTCTCTGGGGAACTCAGGAGTTGGGGTTCACTGTTTGTTACCTGCAAGGCATAGTTTGGACTGGCAGACTCCTGAAGAGTTTGCTGGCAAAGTAGACAACCTGGTGTGTCAGGGTAATACAGTACCTCGCAATTCTGGGAACCTCAGCAGATTGTCACATTGGCAGATGGCTTTGGGAAAATTTGAGACTGGGAAGGTGTTGGGGTCACTCTGCAAACTGGGTGGTGGAAGCCAGAGGTGACCTGCATGCTTGTATGCTGGCTGTTGGTGTCAGGGCTGTGAGTAGGGTGACCAGATGTCCCGATTTTATAGGGACAGTCCCGATTTTGGGGGCTTTTTCTTATATAGGCTCCTATTACCCCCCCAACCCCTGTCCTGATTTTTTACACTTGCTATCTGGTCACCCTTAAAATGTGTTTGGCACATTTTAAGGGTGTGAGCCACAGCAGTATTGCAGGGCAAGTGATGTCATAACCCCTCACTGGTCTGGTTTGAGCCCCAAAGTGTCACACTGGGCGTGACTGGATGCAGATGAGAGTGAGTCTGTTCAAACGGAATCCTTGGAAGACTGAATGGGTGACCATGCTTTGGGGAAAGCAAGTAAAAGAGTTAGAGGGGTGATAGACCATCTTGCTGCTAAGGGTGTATGTCCAGGGGCAGCTTTAGTGGGTGTGCATGGGTTCAGTTGCATCCACAGAAATAATGAAACCAAAGGTGCAAAGACACCTCGTGTGCAATTCCATTTGCAGTACGTGGTTGTGCCACTCGTGGCCACATCGCTGCATGATGATGTCAGTCACACACTGCCACAGAGGTCCGAAGGGCAAAATCTGCCAGATGTGGCACTGGGGTGGGTGGGTGGGATACCCTTGTGTGTGCCAGGCTCCAGGCAGCATGGACTCAGGGGAAGGGTTCTACACTCATGGCAGGGTCTCTCCCTGCTCTGAGTAGCCAGATCTGAATGCTGAGCAGAGCTGCCTTCCCCCGCTGTGTCTGGGGCAGGGTCTCTCCGACCTCCATGAGTAACTGGGGCTGCCCCCTCAATGGACCATCTCCTCGGGTTTTGGATCCACCCTGGCAGGTCAGGGTGGGGGAGGGGCTGAGAGTCCACCCAAAGTCCTATCATACAGCGTCTGCATGTCCATCTGTCTGTCCCTTCCCCTGAGGCCCAACCACTGTTCACTCCTCTTCCCCCTACTCCCTGTTGCTTGCTGCTTTTCCCCTCTCCCCCCACTTCCCCTCTGCCCGGGGCGGGAAGGACTCCCCTGCAGAGCCTGGGCTGGGAGCTGCAGCTGCCCAATGCAGGTAGAAGGCAGCCCTGGCTAAGTAGGGGCTGGCAGGGGTGATGACCTGGTGCCTCTCTGCCTCCCCCTCCCACAGTAACGGGACTTTGGGTGTCCGATCAGTAGATCTGATTGGACACTCTGGTTGAAAAGGGGACCTGGCCACCCTAGTAACATACGAGTAGTAGGTAGAGTCTGGCCTGGTTGTTTGACTCAGGATTCCCCTTCATAATCACCATGTTCCCCTTCTTCGCTCTGTGTGTGTGTGTGTGTGTGTGTTCCCAGTTGATTGCTTCAGACCCTCAAGGCTTTCTTTGCATCAGTGAGCACGAGATACAGCTGTGTGTGTGAGGGTAAGTCAAGGTGTTTCTGCTCTTCCTCTTTTACTTCCAAGATTCAGAGGGATCTTTTGCAGTCTTATGACATCAGTCCACTTAGTCCTAAAATTTGGAATCTAGATACTCTGTCATTTTTGTACTACTTTTGATTATATTGTCTTCATCCTGCCATCTCTTACCATTGCACATTTCATCTCCCTGACCTCAACTCTCTTCCCCCTGCCCTATTCTTTCCCTACATTTATTCCTATCTCCCATCAGCTCCCTACTGCCTTTTATCCATCCCCCTTTCTTCTCCTCCCCCATTCCAGTGTGCCCACAAAAATATTCTAAGTTTTTATAATATAAATAAACATTAGCTTAAACAAAACAATCTCTTGCCAAAAATCACAGTTTACAAACTCTAGTAAGATGGTTACATTACTCTTTAAGCAGCCACACAAATCTTGTAACTCTTGTCCTTCTTTCACCATTCCCATCCCCTTTCTTTTATCCATTTGTTATGACTTGTCTTTATTTAGACCCTGATTTTGCAAACTCTTCAACATGTGCATAACATTCCTTCCATGAATAAAGCTAAGCATGCACTGAAGTGTTTGCAGGAATTGGATCTTCAACTGTAGGTTCTAAGAGCAAGGATTGTGTCTTTTGTGTTTTGTGTAGCAACTTCTATAAAGAGTATAAACCCTTTGGGGTTCTATAAAACAAGATTATGAGATCACTGGGGCAGGGACCATCTTTTTGTTCTGTGTTTGTACAGTACCTAGCACAATGGGTCCTGGTCTGTGACTGGGACTCGTGGGGGGTGTTACAGAAATACAAGGAATACTAATAGCAATACATTTTATCATTAATGGGGACCATAATATAAAAAATACATTTTATTTACTCTAAAATACAAAGGATAATATTTTTACCGAGCTTTTTTTATGTAAAAAAGTTAAAACAAAGTAACTGACCAATCAAATAAGAAGCTATCTAAACAATGCAATGATGTAGACTAGGACTTTGATATGGTTTCCATTTGACTGTGTGAATTATGAACATTTGTTTTAAGGTACGTTGTTTTGTTTTTTAATTTTTTTTAAAGCAGGAATAAATAATATTCATTTGAAAGTGCAGCTTCCTCACAGCTTAATCCAACAAACTGAATGAACAAGAAATCCAAAATGTATACAGTGAGCCTCATATCCTACTTGCTACTTGCGACCATTAAATTAATAAATACATATAGCTCAACAATATAATATGCCTGACCTAAATGTACTGCAACCTTATGGAGGTGTAGTACATGGTCTCCCTCGAGGACGGAGAGGTATACCAACACCTGGGCACACCCACAGGAGTCTGCGTTCGACAGACCCCTGAAGACACTGTTGCGGAGATCCTGCGGGACGTGGCCCAAATCGACTTCTCTCTGCTCATCCCCTGGCAAAACATCAATGCCCTCAATACCTTCCTGATCCCCTGCATCTTCTTCATCCTCAGGGGACTGGCCGTAGCCAAGGTGCCCCTGAACAAGGCTGACAGCACCATCAGGCAGCTGGTGAGGAAATGGCTCTACCTTCCCCAGAGGGCTAGAACCAACATCTACATTTCCCACAGGCAGGGTGACACCAACGTACCTCGGATGGCCGTCCTGTGCGATGTGGTGGTGATCACCCATGCCTTCCGCCTCCTGATGTGCCCAGTCCTGACGGTGAGGAACATCGTGGAGGAAGCCTTACGGGACATGGTCATTGCCAGGGCTCCCTCCGTGCTGGACGTTGCCACTTACCTCAGCGGCTCCCTGGAAGCTGAGTTTGGGAGAGAGAGGGGAGACCACTCCTCTCTCTGGTCCCACGCTTGCAACACCTTGAGACTCCTAGAAAAGAGGATCAGCTGCTGCTGGAAGTGGTGCGAGGAGTGCCGGGAGCTGGGAGTCCTGGTGCCATGCATAAAGACCTCAGATCACACCATTGTCACCCTGACCGCCAGAACAATGCTGGAAAGGACCCTGAAAGACGTCATCCGCTGCCACTACGTCAAGAACCTCAAGCAGAAGCCTGACCAGGGCAAGGTGTTTGAGGTGTCCAGCAAGTGGGACGCCAGCAACCACTTCCTCCCCGGGGGCAGCTTCACCAGGTTCACCGACCGGTGGTTTGTCCACCGGGCCTGACTCAGCTGCGTTCCCCTCAACGGAGCCATCTGCCATGGCAACCAGGACAAGTGCTGCAGGAAGTGTGGCTACTCCAATGAGACCCTGCCCCACATCCTGTGTGGATGCCAGCACCACTCCGGAGCCTGGTGGCACCGCCACAATGCCATCCAGAACCGGCTGGTGAAAGCCATCCCGTCATCCCTGGGGAAGATCACCGTTGACTCCACCATCCCTGGAACGGACAGCTAACTGCGACCTGACCTCGTTGTGAGCGATGTGGAAAAGAAGAAGGTCCTCATGGTAGATGTTACGGTGCCATTTGAAAACAGGTCACCAGCCTTCCATGAGGCCCGAGCTCAGAAGGTATTGAAATACACCCCACTGGCCGACACTCTGAGAGCCCAGGGCTACAAGGTCCAGATCCATGCCATGGTCGTGGGAGTCCTGGGCGCGTGGGGTCTCCACAACAAGCCAGTGCTGAGAGCGTGTGGAGTCGGTCGACGCTACGCCTGGCTCATGAGACATCTTATGGTGTCCAACACCATCGGGTAGTCCAGAGACATCTACACAGAACACATCACGGGATACCATTAGTAACAGGTTGAGTAATCGAGGCCACTGGCCAGGGAAATAACCCACTTCCTTCCCTGACGAACCAGGGGACGCACCCCACCCATGTACTTATGCGCTACACCAATACTGATTTGGACTCTAAATACATTCCATGGGTGGCATACCCGAGCCCACTTATCCATTGACCTTTTAAAAACTCCTGCACCCCAATCTGAATCTATGCTGGTTATGTGATATGTATGTTTCTTGTGAACCTTGTAACCGATACTTGAAAGCCCTCATAATCCAAGCCTGACCAAAGATGTACAGTACCTTCCCTCTTAACTTATGTAAATTTGACTTTAAACATTGACTTTAATAAAATTTCACTTCTTAGATAGCTTGCTGCATTTTAGAAGGTGACGTGTGACATGCCTTTCACATTAGAGCATTAAATTACTTTATCCCCTTCCATAACTTTTATATAAAAGATTCTATTCTGTTTTTTTCCCTCTACAGTTGTGATTTTCAAACAGTTAACTAAAGATGAGAATAATTTTAGTTTTGTGCATGTCACGGATGCAGGGCTGGTCCAACCACTAGGCGAACTAGGCAGCCACCTAGGGCGCCTAGTGGTTGAGGGCGCCTAAAAGCCTGTTCAGGCGAAGAGGTGGAAAGGAGGTGAGCTGGGGCGGGGGAGTGTGGGGAGGGCCGCCTGCTGTAACGGGGGAGGCGCACACGGGAACCACTCCCCGCCCCAGATAACCTCCACTCTGCCTCCTCCGCTGAGCACACAGCCCCGACTCTAATTCTCCCCCAATCGGCGCCGCAAGCCTGGGAGGGGAGGAGAATTAGAGCGGCGCCGGCGTGCTCAGCAGAGGAGGTGGAGCGGAGGTGAGCTGGGGTGAGCTCCCTGGGTGGGGTTAGCTTCTGCGAGGTGGGGGCCTCCCTGGATGGCGGGGGCGGCGGGTGGGGTTAGCTGCCATGGAGGGGGGCTCCCCGGGTGGGGTTAGAGGGAGGTAGCTGCTGCGGGGGGGGGGGGGTGGCGCAAGGTGGAAGTTTCTCCTAGGATGCGAAACTTCCTTGTACCAGCCCTGCATGGATGGCAGACTTATGATAATGAGTCAATATAGTAGTGCCTTCCAGGACCTCATAGACTGAAAGTCTATGGGAGTATCACAAATTCACATGAAAACACCATCTTTACGCTCTGAATTTTTGCTGTTTAATCTTATTTGTCTGGAAGCATAGCTCTCAATTGTCCGTCATTTCAAGAGACATCACTCGTTTTAGTCTGTTACCTGCTTTCCACATAAATTTGGTGTCCTCTCACTTTTAATGTTGAAAATTATTTGCATCAGAAATAAAGAACCTTGTAACTGAAGTTATAAAAATTATTTAAACTCAAGGAGTGAATCCCACATAATTTTGAATTTCTTGCATGAATGTCCCTCATTTGATGGACTTTGTTCCACATTGTGTCTCACAGTTGAGCTTTGGCAGCTCAGTGGTATGTAAGAAAGATGTATAAAAATGGAAACTCACTATTGACTGCACATTCGAGGAGGTCAAAAGTGCAAGTTTTCTCCCAAAGTCCTCATTAACTTACATGTATTAAACTGGCTTCAAAACTTCTGATGCAGTGGTACTATAACATAGGACTAATTATCCTCTTTGACCACAGTTCAGCCTTCCTTGGGTAGAAATTGGTGAATTAAGCCATTCACCATGAAGGTAATTTAGCTGCAGAGTTAAGTTGGCTATGTATGTCAATAATTGTGACAGTACTAGTGAAGATTTAATATGTAAAAAATGCTGTGTAACTGGTTTTACTATGTACTTTTTGCAAATACCTTTCATAGACTGGTTGTCTCTGTACTACTCTGTGTATTCCAATAGTACAAGATGCTATACTTAAATATTTAAAGTTGTAGGTAAAATATATAATATTTTATTTGAGAAGTTCAATGTGACCATGTAATTAAAGATTGCGTCATAATGAGATCGGCGTGAAGGTTGCATATCCAACTTTAACAGCATATCCTGACTTTAGAGTGTGTAAGAGAAAACTAATGTTACATGGTTAATGTAGCTTATTATATCAAATGCAATTTTAAATAGTCAAAATGCTAGCAGTAAGAGGACTTTCTCATTCTTTGCCTTTTTTTCTGCTTAGTTCACATGTGTGACTGTTCTGTTGGAAATCCTGAAGCGGTAATGACTGGCCATGAATTGCATTACTTTGTTAATTTATATACGTTAGTATGTAAATATAAATAATTGAAAATGCATGTGGTATCTTTTGCAATTACTTTTGTTTTGTTTGGCTTTGTTACTAGTGAATTGCAAATAAAATCATTACAATTCCACCTACTCCAGCAGTATGCGCTTAAATGTCTCCATTAGCCAGGCTATGAGGGTGCATTCAGCAAGTGCTTAGTTTAAACTAGCTTCCTTCTAGTGTCTTCTTCTCCACTCCCCTTCAGAACATGATACTTCCAGCCTGGTTCTGATCACTGGCTTCTGTTCTAGTATGGTGGTCTAGAATATATTAAGCTGGTGACGCACATTATTCCAGGGAAGCACAGAGACAACTATTAGGTCAGATGTAATATGCACATTATTCCTTGTCCTGAGTTTCCTGCTAGGCTTTCAGATGGCTTCCAACACCAGTTTGAGACCACCAATGAATTAAGGCCCAGCTATATTTTTGGCCACATTTTCATCAATGAATCTCTAACACAGTTTCACTTCTCTAGGATAAAATACACTTTATACTGAGAGCTGGAAATAGTGTCCTTAACTCACTGGTTATGGAGTGATCTCCCAGCGGGACATGGACTAACTTGGAGTTTAAGCACTTCTAGTATAAGTCGCGGAGCTGGTCGAGCCACCTGAGCCATCACTCCACCACTTTTAAGCAGGTACATAGAAAATAGGGCTGCTGTCTGGCCGATTTTTTGACCAGCTTGGCTGGCGTTTTTTTTTTTTTCTACTGTCTTTTCAGTTGCTGGTCAAGAATTGTAAATTGCCAGGTGTTTTGCTGCACAAACATTTGGCCGTATGCATGATGTTCTTGTAACTAGTGGCCATGCACGTTGCAAGTGGGAGTGCACTGTGGCCAGTACCTGGATCCAACTCTGTGTGCACAGCGTGGACTGTGTCATGGGCCGGGCCTTACCTGCTGTCTGCAGAAACTGTGGTGGCTCCTCTCAGCACTGTGGACTGGCCAGGAAGCGGGATGGACTCCGTCACCCAATGTACATGAGGAGCAGGGTGGGGTAGGTAGGAGCTCCCTCCTGGGAAGGGTTGTTGGGGGCGGCTCCCTTGAGGGCTGAGGCTCCTGGGAGGGAGTGGATGTAAGGGCTCATGAGCCACGGAGCCAGGCTGCGGTTAGGGTTGCCAACTTTCTAATTCCAGAAGACTGAACACTCATGCCCTGCCCACTGCTCCGCTCCTTCCCTGAGGCCCCACTCACGCCATCCCCCCTCCCTGCGTCGCTTGCTCTCCCCCACTCTCTCTCTCATGCTCATTTTCACTGCATGGCCCAAACAGGCATATTTATTGTTTTGGCAGATGTGTTATGCTAAATTCAGATTATATTTATTACAGGATGCTAGAGCTGGCAGCAAAATAGTCAAAAAGGGTAATTAAAAAAAATGAAATTTCACAAAGGTGTTCATGATTCTTTCCCTCCCCTCTTCCCATTTTTCATAACCAGCTCCATGTTTTTTGTTCACTAAAGTTATTGTAATTTTATGTGTGGAATTAGGACCACACATTATCCCTGCTGCAATGGGTCCATTAAAGGCCCACTCCTGAAGCCCAAATACAAATCCATCGAGCACAACCACAGGGATACATACCTGTCCAGATACCTATAAAAATAAATCTGTAGAAACTGACTCCCACACCTACATGCAGATACATACATGTATTCATGTGTACACATCTAGCATGCATATACTTCCACATTATATATTATTACAATTGTTGTTTAGTGCCTAGAGACCCCAACTAAGATCAGGGCTCCAGGGTGGTAAGTGCTGGACATACACATAAAAAGAGAGAGTCTGCAACAAAGAGTTAATAATGTAGCTAGACAAAGGTGGGAGAAATGTATGATACATTCTGCAATTACTAGTCAACAACATTCACTTTTTAAGAAATACATTTATTTTAGAGTTCCCGTCTCTTTTAAAAACTTATGATATGAATACACACATTTTATGTCATCAGTTTTTTTTGTGTGTAAGCCAGCAAAAGGAATAAAAGTCAAAGTTAGGCTGCATATTTTATTCACAGCGGTATACACACATGCGGCAACACATGCACCTCCCTACACAAAGACACACAGTCTGTTACACACATACAATGCGTACATGCACGCACTGCCTACACAGAGACACTTTTTTTCATACACTTTTCCAGTTTTCCACTTTGCCTAAATCACCCAGCTGGAAAGGGAGGAGGGTGAACTAGAGGTGAAAAGGTGGGGAAGGGGGTGGAGGAGAGAGGATGGGGAAGAAAAGAGGACAAGAACAGGGTAGGGGTGAGAGGGGGCAGTGAAGAAGAGAGGAAGGGGTGTGGGGGGCATGTGGGGTGGATGGGGATGCAGGGGGAGGTAGAAGGCTACAGGTGCCTGAGGATGTGGGGGGCACTGGAGTGTATAGGGACATAATGGGAGTGCAGCACTGTATGGAGGTGAATGGGGTGTGGGGGATGAAGGACATGGGGGTGGCGGTTCTGGGAGGTGGAGAGGATGGGTGGGAGAGCGCTGTAAGGGGTACAGGGCTGGAATAGGCAGGTGTGCGGGCAGGATGGGATGGGACAGGAGGGATGCAATGATGGGGGGGGTTGTGGTGTGTGTGGGGTAGGACGGGGAGGGATGCAGTAACGGGGATGGAGGTGCAGGGGATTGGGATGGGGAGGGATGCAATGATGGGGGGATGGGGGTGTCGGGGTGGGACAGGGAGGAGTGCAGTGAAGGGGATGGGATATGGGGGGGTTGGGGCGGGGAGGGATGCAGTGAGGGAGATGGGGTGAGGGGGGGTTGGGGTGAGGAGGAGTGCAGCGAGGGGGATGGGAGTGCATGGGTGGGACGGGGAGGGGTGCAGTGAGAGATGGGGTACAGGGGGGTTGGGGAGGGGTGCAGTGAGGGAGATGGGGTGCGGGAGGGGTTGGGGCGGGGAGGGTTGGGGCAGGGAGGGGTGCAATGATGGGGTGGGACTGGGAGGAGTGCAGTGAGGGGGATGGGATGTGGGGGGGGTTGGGGCTGGGAGGGATGCAGTGGGGGCGGGATGGAGGTGCGGGGGAATTGGGACGGGGAGGGATGCAGTGAGGGCGATGGGGGTACAGTCCCATTCCCAGCATTCGGAGACAGGGATACACATAACTCCAACTGCTGGGTGCCCGCGATGAGGTAACTACCTTATCTCCTCTGTATCATTAATACGAATATGACCACAGAGGGCTCCTCATTACTCTCTAGAAGTTTGTCTAGATTTCCTGTGAGATCCACAATCTTTATACTCAAGAGGCCAGTCAATGAACTGTTCTTGTGGTCACCAGATCCCCAGTATTGATGTTTGCAATAATTGAATCCATGGTTATAAGGCAAAGGTAAGTGCACTATCAAGGAGACTTCTCCTTTGCTAGTGTTTCTCTGTACGAGATCTACTTTAAGCACTCGCAGCATTTGCTTCTGTCATTGTTCTTAACTAAGACTTATCACAGTTTGAACTTTATAGCAGTGAAGGAAATTGTGCCTGTTCTCATCTTGCATTTCTGTAGCACCTTTTATTTTAGGATCACAACTGAGTTTAAAATGTTCATTTTCTCACAAGCCCCCCTGTGAAACATATATCCTAAATAGTAGTATACACATTTTGTAATCTACATTGGTCTCCATTTAGGTTAGTGCAGCATAGGTCTACATCATCTGCATGGCATTTTACATCTAGGTTTAACAAGTTTTCCTAATGGGCACACATAATGGGCTTTATTTTGATTCTGCAATTGTTTCATTTCCCCGCCCATAAGCATACTGCGATTTCACTGTTTATTGAAGTTTTTCCCTCAGTGTTTTCCAGTTTTATTAATTTTACAACTTTTCTTCAGCCAGGCTTAAAAAAATTTCAGTTTCCCTTACTGTCTATTCATATTGTTCTTTCAAAAAATTGTTCTCAAACTTCCCTTCCAGGGAGGTCGTGGAAGATCAGACCTCTGAGGTCTGATGGAATTTTCTTTAACAGAGTCCAAGGTCATGGGGCTGAATGCATTGTTTGAATATTCATCCAACAAGACCTTTGTCCATGCAGCAACTGAACCCAGCTGAACACTGCTGCTTACAGTCATGATCGGTCTTTGTTTATTTAACCCAGGCTGTATTTTAAACAGTTTTCGATGACAGGCATGTTATGAGTCATAGATTGCTTATAGCAGTGCTTAAATATCCTTAGATTAGATCTGGTTATCTTCATTGCTGCTGAGCAAAATGGGAGGATTCCTTCTTTTCACATTGTTCCATTATTAATCAAAGTTATTCTGATGTTTTTCAGTCTGTTATTTGGAAAAATGTAACCAAGATTTAAAAAAAAGATTTGATTGCATGCTTTCCCCTAATGAGCGAAAGGATTACACCACCAGTTTTTGGCAGAATTTTAAGTGTTCATTTAAAAATAAAAGTTTCTAGCCCTTTTGATTGCAGTGATAATCCAAGTGTGAACTGAGGCAGTTCTGTCTCTTTATTTCTGCAGTCCGACAACTGCAGGGTCTTCTACTGCTCATATCTTTTCCAAGCAGCAGAAGAGTTAACCTGAAATTCCTTGCTGCGATTTAGAACCCTGTGACAGCAGTCAAAAATCTTGTCAATTTTAACTTTGTTGTCCCCTCTGAAAGGGCAGGAGCAGAAGTGAAAGCTAGTACTGAAGTATTCAGGGGGGAGGAGCACCAGAAAAATGAAAGGCCCAGGTAGAGTAGTGGAGACCCATCATCCCACATGAGCTAGGAGGCTCGCAGGTTGAGGGTGAAGAGATAGAGGTCTTTTTTCTTTCCTGCAGCCAGATGGGGTTAAGAGAGCTTCATACTTATACCACCCACCAGACAGAGGCTGGCATGAAAGATGAAGCCTCCCAATAGGATATGGGGCAGAACCTTGATAAGAACCTTGGCACTCACTCCATTCCCAGCAGCTGGAAGTGGGTTCTGGGAGGTGGGTTAGTAGGTTTTAGTCCTCTGGCTAGTGTCTGCTAGGTGTTTATTAGATATTTCAAATCCTGGAAGTGTGTAGGGAAATGTGCCACAGTCTGGTCATTGGCCTTCTAAAAATCTTCATTTATAGTTATCTGAATGATTTGTTAATTTTCATCCAACCATTGATCAAAAGAGAGGCAATTATTTGCATTTTGAGTGTCCCAGTCAGCCATTTTGTGCTATTGAACAGTTGTAATCACACTGGGTAATTTCAAAACAATTTTAATTACTTTTCTGTGGCAACGTGGAGATGGGAAAGAGACTATTCCTCACAGGTAAAAGAAACCACCACTATTTAGATTGATTTGCCAGAGGCTGGTTAGTTGACCTGTCAGAAGGTGACTGTCCCCTACAAAGGGAGATTAGGCCCCACCTGTGCCATAATTAATTAGCTGCCTCCCAGCCTAAGGGGGTAGAACTAAGCATGTCAGGTGAAAGCTTAATGGACACCTGGGCTTCACAGAAGGGCTGAGAGAGATCAGTCTGGGAAGTAAAAAGAACGAGGAGTCCTTGTGGCACCTTAGAGACTAACACGTTTATTTGGGCATAAGCTTTCATGGGCTAAAACCCACTTTATCAGATGCATGCAGTGGAAAACACAGTAGGAAGATATATATACACACACACACACACACACACACACATGGGGGTTGCCATACCAACTCTAACAAGACTAGTCAATTAAGGTAGGCTATTATCAGCAGGAGAAAAAAAGCTTTTGTAGTGATAATCAGGATGGCCCATTTCAAACAGTTGACAAGAAGGTGTGAGTAACAGTAGGGGAAAAATTAGCATGGGGAAATAGTTTTTAATTTGTGTAATGACCCATCCACTCCCAGTTCTTTATTCAAGCCTAATTTAATGGTGTCCAGTTTGCAATTGCTGGTACATGATGATGGCATATATCACATTGGTATCACATTGGTAGATATATCTATTGGTATATACCAATTGGTATATATATCTACCAATGTGATATATGCCATCATGTGCCAGCAATGCCCCTCTGCTCATGTACATTGGCCAAACCGGACAGTCTCTATGCAAAAAAAAAAATGGACACAAATCAGACGTCAAGAATTATAACATTCAAAAACGGTCTGCAAGAGACTCTGTACACAGGGGGAACCAGCCTGGGGGTGAGTGCTATTTACTGGAGCAGGGAAAAGACTCTCTAAGATAGCACAGAAGGGTGCAGAAAACAGTACACGGAGGGTGGGCTGAAGAGAAGCCCCTGAAGGGCAGAAAAATTGTTTTGTTTTGAGGGCTAAGCCACAGCACCAGTATTTAAAAACAAAACCAAACAGTTCATTTTGCAGGCATCACAGCACCTAACTTTCCTGAAGTACATTAGCAAGGAGTACAACAAAGAGTAGATATTTTGAAAGTGTGAAAAGTTAATCATTTGCTGTTGAACAGCATAAGATTTTATCTTTTTACAATTAAAACTGTCAAAATGTAGCTAATAGAGACATGTGCTTTTCTTTATATTTGCTATTGCATTTGTCAAGTGAAACTTACTTAAAGGGACAGTACACCTCTACCCCAATATAACGCTGTCTTCGGGAGCCAAATAGGTGAAACCACGTTATATTGAACTTGCTTTGATCCACCGGAGTGCGCAGCCCCGCCCCCCTGGAGCACTGCTTTACCGCGTTATAGCCGAATTAGTTATATCGGGTTGTGTTATATTGCGGTAGAGGTGTTTCGTGTAGTTTAGGGTACAAATTTAGATGTACTTTGTTTTATTTAAAACAGGTTCTAGACTTTACTTTGAACTAGAAAGTTTTGGAAGCCTTGCACTCCACTCTTTTGGATACCCACACAAAGCTAACAGAGCATCATATTTGATTTCTTTCAACATTTTTTTCTGTGCAACTACAGTTTTACCACCCTGTGTCGCTAAAGCCATGCTGCTATAAGGCGTGCAGTGTAGCCGCTGTTTGTCGACTCTCCTGCCGACAAAAAACTTCCACCCCCAATGAGTGGTGTTAGTTTTGTTGTCAGGAGAGCACTCCTGCCGACAACACGCTGTTAACACCGGTGCTTGTCGTTGGCAAAACTTTTGTCTTTTGGGGGTGTGTTTGTGTTTCTTTAACACCTCTGACAGACAAAAGTTTTGTTGTTTAGTTGCTAGTGTAGACATAGCCCTAGAGAGCTTAGGAGAGAGAGAGTAAAGAAATGGACTGATTCTAGTAAAAAGCATTTCTAATTCTGAAAACAAGTTTGAGTCAATTTTAATATGTTCTCCATCCCACCATTTAATTAACAATAATCATGTACTCCTGAGGCACTGTTGTTTATTTACAAAGAATACAGAAAGTCCAGCGTCCCTGGCCACAGGAAGAACTGAAAATGCAGGAGGCCGTTTCTTTGCTTACGGCCTCAACCCTAGGGTTACCATATTTCAACAAGCAAAAAAGAGGACGGGAGGAGCCCCGCCCTAGCCCCGCCCCTGCCCCTCCCACTTCCCGCCCCCCCAGAACCCCCAACCCTCCCCCCGTTCCTTGTCCCCTGACTGCCCCCTCCTGGGACCCCTGCCCCTAACTGCCCCCCGGGACTCCACTCCCTATCTAAGCCTCCTTGCCTCTTGTCCCCTGACTGCCCCAACCCTTATCCACACCCCCACCCCCAGACAGACCCCTGGGACTCCCACGCCCCATCCAACCACTCCCCACCCCCTGACAGCCCCCCCCCAGAACTCCCAACCCATCTAAACCCCTCTGCTCCCTGTCCCCTGACTGCTCCGATCCCTCTCCCCACTCCTGCCCCCTGACAGCTCCCCCCCAGAACTCCCAGCCCCCTACCCCCCGCTCCTTGTCCCCTGACTGCCCCCTCCTGGGACCCCTGCTCCTAACTGCCCTCCAGAACCCCACCCCCTACCTAAGACTCCCTGTTCCTTGTCCCCTAACTGCCCCCTCCTAAGACCCCCCCCCAACTGCCCCCCAGGACCCTACCCCCTACCTGTACCCTGACTGCCCAAAACTTTCTCCACTCCCCTCCAAAAGCCCCCCCCTGTTTCTTGACTGCCCCCTCCAGAACCTCCCTGTCCCTTCTCCTGCCCCCCC
>NC_048298.1:216062134-216082106 GCF_013100865.1 Trachemys scripta elegans
CACCATCTACTCAGGACACTCCCTACACTAACACAGGAACAAATCAACATACCCTTAGAGCCCCGACCGGGGTTATTCTATCTACTACCTAAGATCCACAAACCTGGAAATCCTGGACGCCCCATCATCTCGGGCATTGGCACTCTCACTGAAGGACTGTCTGGATATGTGGACTCCCTACTCAGACCCTACGCCACCAGCACTCCCAGCTATCTCCGTGACACCACAGATTTCCTGAGGAAACTACAATGCATTGGTGACCTCCCAGAAAACACCATCCTAGCCACCATGGATGTAGAAGCTCTCTACACTGAAGTGAGGTTCTTACCCACGAAAGCTTATGCTCCCAATACTTCTGTTAGTCTCAAAGGTGCCACAGGACCCTCTGTTGCTTTATACAGTTCGGAGTCCTTAGGCGAACAATAGGCAGTCATGGATACTTTGAAGAGGACCTATTGCCTAAGCATCATCGGTAATTAGCTACCCAGTTTTACATAAGGCAATTTATCCGTTAGGCAGCCTATCACAAACTTTAAAGTGACATATAGACAACGACATTATTTCACCCCAGATTCATCTAAATGTTAATATTCCCTTTTGATCTCTGAATCAATAGCTATAGTGACAGACAGGAACTGTCTGTTTACATGGTAACATACAAGATATAAGTAAACACCTACAATTAGTATCACCTTTAATTTCTAACAACATAGGTTTGCATTTAAAAGTTCTAGCCTATCTAGCATGGAATGGCCCTAATTACCATTCGCATACTCTTCTAACATGTCTCTAAAGGTTGGCTTTGGGTTTTTTAGCCTGCAAGCTGCTTAACCCTTTCTGGCCATGTGTCATACTTGGTATAAGATCCATTGCAATTATATAACAGTGGTAGCAACAATGGTTTGCATGGTCACATTTTAATGAGATAATGTCACATAGGGTAATGTATTAATATTTAACTCTAGGTTTGCTGAGAATACTGGGCTCTACAATAATGCTGGAGTTGAGAAGGGCAGGAGGAGAAAGCAAAAGTAGTGAGAACAAAGGATTTTTAGAGGGTGATTCCAAAAAAGACTATGAAGATGACATCTTCTTACTCAGCAAATCTGGTCCCTATGTCTGTATTCACACGGATATCTGCTGACATTAGATATGAAAACAAATCTCTGCTAGCTTTTACTTTTGTGCTGGCATTGCAGAGCTAACAGCTATGAGATAGCAAACTGGATTATTTTCTGGTTTGCAGATCATCCCCATCTTAAATCTGAATTTTTTTGAAGCTCCCCCCGTTGATCTTTCTGGTGTATAGTTTCTGTCTGTTCAACACTCCAGTAGCACTTGGGCTGCCTCTCTCCAATGAAATGGACTACTCTCATCTCAGACCATTGGTAATCCAGTAACAGGTGATGGCGTTCTTACTTCAGTCAAGAGTTCTTCTGTGGGGGAATGGAGAGGGGTACGCTATTTTCTGTTCCACTATCTCTAAGAATATCACCAGCAAGAGCCATTTTTAATGAACAGCTGACCTGCTGGAATTCAACAGGTCTGATAGTTTCTCTGCTAATGTGTTAAACCTTTGTGAGCTCTGTGGCTATGTATCCCTTAGGAAGCAACATTTTCTCCTAAGAGTGTGGATTTTAATAAAGCTGTATTTTGGACTGCAGTAGATAGGCTTTCTGAATAGCTGGTCTTGTAATGAGAACAACAAATGTAAGGGGCAGGCAGTATTTGTGGCTATTTGAAAGTAATTGGGGCAGTTCCTACAGGGACTACTGGAATATGGAACCAGTGGTTTCTGCCAGAATGTGTGGTGAAAACAGTGCCTATGCTGGAATCCTGTCTCCCTTGCCTCCCCTCTTCTTCCAGTTTAGTTCATTCATTTAAAATATCTGACCATTTTCATTTGTGTTTTACCACATCCTTTTGGGTATTTAACACTGAGGTAGTAATGACAGGAAATTCAGCTGCCACATTATCTGTAGCTTGGTCTTCATCATACAAAGAGTTTATAGCCAAAGAAAATAACTTTATTTTTACAATCCATGTCAACAGTACATACTAAAAGCACAATGGAGACATCAAGTCCTTAACCACTAAATAAACTATTTTACAAATTAACAGATTTATGCCAGTACCCGTCCTGGCTGGGATCTGCTGTTATGAGACTATTGAAAACTAAAGTGAACATTTAAAACAAGCATTTTATTGTTCCAGTAGCAAGTATTTCAAATTTTTAAGCCATTTATCATTTTCTGACATACATGCACAATGAAATCTTCCCTGTGTTTTTCTAGTTCATCTGTGTTCTATGACAAAATAATAGAATTTTTGATCAGAAGAGACCTTTATGGCCATCTAGACTAACCTCCTGCAGAGCAGAGACCTACAATTTCACCAGGTGATTCCTATGTCTAGCCCAACCACTTGTGGTTGATTTAGAGCAACTTGTGATTCTCGTTTTCAATCACAAAAATAAAATGTATTAATAGCAAATGTACTGTTAACAGGTTAGTTTGTCCTGTCTTCTTTGAACACATGGAACCAGATTCTCAAGTGGTGAAAATTACATAGTTTAGTTGGAAATCTTTATCTTTTTCAAAACTCTACCTCTGTGTTGCTCCCTAAAGTATAAATGTACATATGGAAATATTTAATTGCAAATGCAAATTGCACTTCATGTGCAGTTTTCATACATAATTACTGATTTGCTCCTGTGAGTACTTAACAGGTGCAATATAGAAAACAAATTTTGAAAATTTGGTGGTGAAACATATCAAAATGTAATCAGAAGACTCACTGTTAAAAATAACACATTTGGCTTAAATATTTAAACAGTAAAGCTCATATGACTTTTAAGCCAGTATTATCAGCAAACTGATTAATAAACACCATACTCCCAATTGCCTATCCTGTTCAAACCCATTTGGCCCTTGAAATTAAACAAGTACTGCCTTAATTGTAAAAATAAATAGTATCAGGTAATATCTTCATTCTGTTTTCTTTTGTTCAAACTTTGAATGGTATCATAGGTATTGAACAGAAACACACGGGTAGAGAATGCTACCATTGTGAAGTAATGTGAATTGAGAAAAATCACCTACTTGTCCTGGGATTGGCTCCATTTTTGTCTGCCAAAACATCAGACTGGACTTTCAGCCTCTGAACTGAAAGCAGATGTACTGATGTGAACAAAATTTACTTATCTAACATGTTGGATGATATAACATGAGGTGATATAATTTAACATGTAGCAAATGGGTACTTGTAGCAGAACATAGGACTAAAAAAACGTAGAGTCAAAATCTTGGAAACATCATCATACTGCTTATTTATTGGAAGAGGCTCAGGACATCTGTGTGTTTTAGTGATTCACTTTTTATATACATTTTCCTATCATCTGATTAGGAACATATGTATAATTATTGAGCCTATGTTTGCAGAAGGGTTTAAGATATGATGATGAACTTGTGCTCATTGAAATTATCTTCCTCATGTCATATATGACAACCAGGATTCCAGCCAAAAAGCATACACTCATGAATAATTGTGACTGTATCTGGAATATTAAGACATTTCAAAATCATTTTTACTTCTGTTACAGCCCTGGTTGAGCTCCCCTTATGGTTGGACACTAGGTTGCTGCAATGGACTCAACTGTTGGATCCCATGTGCCTTTAAGCCTACTGGGTCTGAACTCCATCCAGATACTGTCTTAGTCCGCCTCTTTGACATTCTCTTGGACAACACATTTTCTCCTGGGATATGGGACCCCCTGGTCCAGCTGCCCTAAGCCTCCAATAGTTTAAGCACACCCTGCCCACATCTCTGGTTTACTGTTTAATCCTTTGGGGGCCGTATGGCAGTTAAACAAGGGAACACAGAGATTATGCAAAAGTAACTTCTCAACCAGACACACTTTACTCATAGACAAAGCACAAGAGTTAGAACTATAGGGAAAAATAACAAATGTGCATGCAAAACCCCTCCCTCTAGTGTCCTCACCACTCCAATGCTTTTGAGTTTTGGTTTGTGTCCTTTCAGAGTCCTCCTGCTCAGTCTTCCTGTTGGCCACCAATGGCTGACTGGAGAGAGAGCACTTTCGCTCATAAGGTCCATTCTTTAAATAGAGTTCTGGCCCTTCAGTTAGGTGACCCTCCAAGTAGATTCAGAATCCCCTGTCAGGTAATCATTGCTTAAGTCCAGCCTCCTATCTGGGGATCTAAACTGGGAAAAATATTTCCACTGGACTATTGTTCTAGGGTGGACCCTTTTGAATGAAGGATCCTCAAGACCAGGGATCGGCAACGCACATCCCTTGTCCCACGCCACTTCTCGCAGCCCCCATTGGCCTGGAGAGGCGAACCGCGGCCAGTGGGAGCCGTGATCGGCCAAACCTGCGGACGCGGCAAGTAAACAAACCATCCCGGCCTGTCAGGGGGCTTACCCTGGTGGACCACAGGCCAAATGTTGCCGATCCCTGCTCAAGACTGAGGATTCTTGATGGCTTTCCCATTGTTAGATCCTCTGCTAGGTATAAGGATTTATCCTAACATCTCCTAGATGTCCTAACCCAAGATAAAAGTTACAGTACAAAAGTAAAGAGCACATGGCAGTTTACAATCAAAATGGTGTTCACAAAACAGAATGGAGTTTGCAGACTGATGATGATTGATATAAACATATACAGACATATACCAGTTCATCAAAACTTCTAATTGTCTCTGGTCTGTTTCTGTAGATATTTCTTACTGAGAGTAGGGTTCATTCAGAAATCTTTGGTATGCTCTTTGTACTCCAGAGATTATACTGTATGCTTTTAATTTGCATTAATACCCACCCTTCACCCTCATTGGGCTTTAGAAGTTTCATGGGCCCTCCCCTGACACCTCATTTAAGTCTTGACCCCTAGATGGAATCTGAATCTCTTGTATACCATTGAATTTAAAAATAAAAATACATATATTTTTTAATTTTAGGCTTCTCTGACCCTCTTTTATTTTTTTGCTCTGGACCCTGCTTAGATGTTAGCATATTTGTTTCTATTATTGAAAGTTACAGAAAACCCATTTCCTGTTTCATCTTATTTCCTTCATTTAGCCCAGGGGTTGGCAACCTTTCAGAAGTGGTGTGCCGAGTCTTCATTTATTCACTCTAATTTAAGGTTTCGCGTGCCAGTAGTACATGTTAACATTTTTAGAAGGTCTCTTTCTATAAGTCTATAATATATAACTAAACTATGGTTGTATGTAAAGTGAATAAGGTTTTTAAAATGTTTAAGAAGCTTCATTTAAAATTAAATTAACATGTAGAGCCCCCCGGACCGGGACCCGGGCAGTGTGAGTGCCACTGAAAATCAGCTCGCGTGCCGCCTTCGGCACGCGTGCAATAGGTTGCCTACCCCTGATTTAGCTTATTTTTAAAACTCCTTTGTCTGTGTATCTTGAGCGTGAGTGTGAGAGGGAAAAAATGAAACACAAGATGGCATGGTGAAAGATTTTAGCAGCATTACCTTGAGATAGCTGAATGGCTTATGGGTAAAGGACATGAATGACTTACTCTCATTTACAATGTCTAGCATAAGAATGATTATAAAATGTATGTTTCCCATAGGTCACAAACTATTTTTAGGACTATCTTAGAGAATTTTAAAATCCTATTGGGACTATTTTTCATATCTTTCCAGGTAGCACCAGGTAGCTTTGATCCTATGAGTCCACTAAGGGCTCAGTGAAAGCCATGAAAACATCTGAAACAGTTATTTTGAAGGACCAATATCTTGAGCCCTTCCCAGGCTAGATTGTTCAGCCTCATTTTGAAGTTGGAAATCTTTTTTTTTTTTTCCTGTGGAATAAAAAGCTCCTGCTTCTAACTTCTAATCTGGCAAAGCTGCCAGATGTCATACTTTAATTTTGTTACATATTTATTTATAGAAAAGCTGTTAGTGTCCTAGGGCTGAGTCTAATCTATCCTGCGCCTTCACCAGGTGTAATTTTTTTTTTCTTTTGTGAAGGAGCAGAGGAGGAAATCTTTCTCTGACATGGGTTGATTTTAAAAGGGGCTGTTGGAAGCTGCTTGGGGATCTGGAATGTTTTAAGAATAAATCGCAGTGAGGGATTAGTGGGCAGATGAGGAGTTTACAAAGAAAAATACACTGTTGTATCCCTTTCTGTGTGGTGTAAGCAGAAGGAGTGCCCATCCTGCTCTAAATACAGTTAGACACTCTTGTGTATAGTCCAAATATAGCTGTGATGGGGTCTACAGGCCCCACACTAAACCATGGCTGGGAGTAGAGAAGTACTTGGCTGGGGAGGCCCTGCCCCTCAACAGGTGCAAGGCATGTTGTCAGTGAAGGAACAGTTTAAAAAGACATTGACAGCCCAGGAAAAGGGAGGAATGAGCTGCATGTAGCACTAGGAAGCAAGGCTGATGCTAAGAGCTGTCAGGACAACAGCTTTGTGAAGGCTGCTCAAGCAGCAGGGACTTAGATTCCTCGTCTCCACTCTTTATGAGCTGAAAGCCCTAGAAGAGATTGATTGAGCAGGACACTACAAGACCAAGGAGAGTCTGCTAAGTCAGCGACCGTGCCCAGGGCTGGTGCAAGGAAGTTTCGCGCCCTAGGCAAAACGTGCGCGACCCCCCCAGCCCTGCAGCAGCTCCCCACCCCCACCTCTGCCCTGAGCCCCCCCCACGGCAGCTCCCCCTCCTGCCCTGAGGCACCCCTCCCCCGCAGCAGCTTCCCCACCCCGGGGAGCCGTGTGGCAGCTCCTCACCCTAGCTTACCTCTGCTCTGCCTCCTCCCCGAGCACGCCGCCCCCGCTCTAATTATCCTCTCCTCCCAGGCTTGCGGCGCCAAACAGCTGATTGGTGCCGCAAGCCTGGGAGGCGGGAGAAGTGAAGCAGCAACAGCATGCTCGGGGAAGGGGCGTAACAGAGGTGAGCTGGGATGGGGAGCCCTGCGGCAGCTCCTCCCCCTGCCCTGAGGCACCCCCAAGGCAGCTCCCCACCACCCTAGTTCGGGGAGCCGTGTGGCAGCTCCCCACCCCAGGTGACCTCTGCTCCGCCTCCTCCCCGAGCACACCGCCCCCGCTCTAATTCTCCTCCCAGGCTTGTGGCACCAAACAGCTGATTGGCGCTGCAAGCCTGGGAGGCAGGAGAAGTGGAGCGGCGACCGTGCGATCGGGGAGGGGGCGTAGGAACTCTGTAAAAAAAAAAAATTGGGGGGCACCATTTTTTGGCACCCCCAAATCTTGGCGCCCTAGGCAACCGCCTAGTTTGCCTAAATGGTAGCACTGGCCCTGACCGTGCCCCAAATTGAGGCGATCCAGAGAGATAGGAAGTGATTCAGGGGATAACTGGGCTGGATGTTTTTACAAACTACTAGGGTTGGGACCTAGTGGAGTGGCTGGGTCTGGTTCTTCTTAACTTGTGTTGCCCGCTTCTCCCTTTTAATGACAAACCTCTGAAGGAACAGTCAGAGCACATGGGGATGATTGAGGCCACAGCAGAGGCCCCCTCTGGGATGACAAGGTTGGCAGATACTGTATGGCCATGATTTGACCACTAGGCAAGCTGGTCACTGGACCTTCCTGCTACAATATCTGTCCTGAGATTTGGCTTTACTGGTACTGCAATTCAAATAAGAGATATGAAAATATAAACCTTAGCCTGAACTTCCGCCCCACACTTGGCTATTCCTAGGATTTTCCCTCCAGAAACTCTCTCAAACCTTAGTTCCTGCCTCTGAATGATGCTCCAACTCAACTCAATCAATTATTACCAATTATCAATTATAGCTATGCATAGCTAAGTGAAACCATCTGCTAGTATGATTCCATTGCACCTCATAATGCGTTGCCCCAGAGGAGAAAATCTGATCCCTTTGGGGTGGAGACTTGTCATATTAAATGTCTCTAAAGTTCTTAGCAATCTTTGGTTATTTAATTAATACATAATTGCATTATGAGTTCCTTCTCTCTCTTGATACTTCATGGCATTACTCTGCTTAAATTGTACCAGCTCCCTTCTAGAGCAGGGCCTGCTGTGACTTATGGAAGGGAGGGTATTGGGAACAGGCAGAGCGTAGAAAACTGTTTAGACTGAAGGCAGATGGGTGCAAAGCTCATAACTAACAGTGGGATGGGATCTTGTTTTTGAGTTCCTCTCTCAAGGCATTGAAGGCTCCACCAGTCAGAAAGGACAAAGGGAAATCTCATTCCTGGGCCACCAGCACATCAGAATAATTTATTTTTTAAAAGGATCAGCTCACTTCAGTGGGCCTGCTGGCACAAGTGAGGTTTTGCAGGCACTGGCCCTGTTAATGTCTGCTATGCAGATCTTTATCAATTGCCATGAAACCATGAGTTCAAACATCTTTTTATTTTAATATTTAAAAATTGCCATTTCCAAAAGAATTTAAAGCTTTAAAAATAATTTCTAAACACATATTTATAGGAAAGGATACAAATTGGGTGATGAGCTGCCACTTATTCCCTTACACTTAAGCTCTTGGATATCTACCCCCAGGTCCATATGCTATCAGACTGTGGAAGATATGTTTGCTCTGCCAGCAGCAGCATCTGGATGCTTGGCACACTCCTTTGAACAGTTGTTTTTGCAGCTTGGGAGCTGTTCTGGATTTCTCATGTGGTCAACAGGCAGCTGGAACTTTTTATCTCTTTGGATGCCATTTTCCTTTGGTTCGTCTTGAGTTCTTTGGAATTTCTGTATTTCCATCCATGGGGTAATAAGATTCTCTTCAGTCACTTCTCAATATCTGTGTAGAGGATCTTCACAGCTAAAAGAAGGTGTGTGTGTGTGTGTGTGTGTGTGTGTGTGTGTGTGTGTGTGTGTGTGTGTGTTTTTTCCCTCTAGTAATCAGTGCCGTGGCCTGAAATCAACCCACATCCTGATATTGATGCCAACTGCACTTACTGTGTGTGCATTGTGACTGTGAATCCAAAGAGACTATCCTTTGTAGACTGGTCAAGAATTTTTTGATTGAAGGTTTTTCCATCAGAAAATGCCAATTCATTGAAACTAAAACAATTTTGTGGAAACATGTCTGTGTCAATGAAACTTTAGTTGGGAAGGGTTCATAGGTTAAGGATGGAATTTCTGTTCAAAAGCAGAGAAAGCAAAAATAAATAATAACTTGATAGTTAGGGCACTCATGTATGGTGTGGAGGACCCAGGATCAAGTCCCTGCTCTGAATCTGGGGTTTCTCTCCCTCTCATGTTTTTTTCATGAAAATTGTCAAAAGGCCTTGTTTTTGTTTCAGTGCAGAACAAAAACAAATTTCAAAACCTCAATTTTTTTTCATGAAACAAAATTCTTGTTTGCTGGCCAACCCCTAATCCTTTGCCTTTTTCTGCTTGTGTAATCTTCTCTTACAGTACACACATAGAAGACATCTGGGATGCAGGTTTCATCGTCTCAGAAATATGCAGATGGTGGCTCTACTGTGCTATGACACAGTTCCTTGCATGACAGCAGTTTGTTTGGATTGTAATCAAAGAAACAAACACAATGAGAAGCTTGCTACCAAATTAGGAGACTTAGTTGCTAGATATGTCAGGAAAGAAAATGTAAAAACATAAAGAAAGGATAGCTCTTTCAGATTTTCTCTGCACAGATGCCAAGCCGTAAGTAGCTTCTTGAGTAACCTTTTTTTATTGTCCCCATTTTCCCCGATCTCAGTGGTGACCAGACTATGGCCTACAGGCCACTTTTGACCTCTGAGAGCAATTGTATTCGGGAGGGTACAGGGTGGGAGAAGGTGTTTGATTATGAAATGAAAATGTGTTCCCTGAACAGAACCCAGAATGTTTGTACTGAAGTGTTTGAATTAGCCCTCTCACTTAGGGTATGGCTACACTTGCAGATGTAGAGCGCTGTGAGTTAAATCAGCCCTCGGAGACAGCAGCATGATCACCTGGAAAGATTTGCTGAGAGCACTCCACGCCTGGCAGAGCAAACAAGAAGGGGATTTTCAAAATTCCCAGAGAATTTAAAGGGTGGGTCTGACGGTTGGTCACCTAAGGGCAGGGCAGTAGAGTTCAAAGTGATGACCAGAGTGGCTAGAATAGGCATTGTGGGACACTTCTGAAGGCCGATCAGAGCGCATTAATAGACCAGGGCATCCACACTGGCACAGCGGTGCTCCATTGGGGGCACAGCAAACGTTATGCTTCTTGTCGAGGTGGATTACCAGGAATGCTCCAGCCGTGTAGTCTGGGGCGCTCTGCGTGCCTTGCCAGTGTGGACACGTCATGAGTTAGGGCGCCCGGGGCTGCTTTAATGTGCTCTAACTCGCAAGGGTAGCCAAGTCCTTAATGTGCACTTACCTATCTCTAGCCTTCATCAGTATTATCTTCACTTTATAGAGGTGTAAACTAAAGCAGTAAGAGGTAATGTGATCAAGGTCACACAACAGGGGTTGTGCTGGGAATGAACTCTCAGTCCTGTGCATGAGTACAAGACCATTATTCCCTAATTTATCCCTTCAGTGTCTCATTTCCTCCCTTTCTCTCTCTCAGTTCCAATCTCCCTTCTATTTTTTAGGTTGGTTCTCTCTTTGTCCACCATCTGGCCATTTCCCTTCCCTGCCATGCCACTGGTCTTCTTCCTCTATTGGCCCTGTTTCTTCATCCTTCACTGCAGTCCTTTGGTCTCTGAATTTCTCTATAACGTTGTGGTCCTCTCTCACACCATGACTGTCTTCTGCGGGTGGAAAATGCTTCTGGTCCAGGCCAGAAAGCAGCAGTGCTGCCAGTCTGTTGCTCCCCATTTGCTGCCACACTGGGTTGCACTGACGAGCAGAATGGGTATGAGGGAGCCACCAGAAACACGAAGGAGAAGTGGAAGTGGTAGGGGAGGAAGCCTTGGATGCCTGCTTGGTAGGTTCTAGTAGCAGGGAGAAGGAACTGAAGGGGAAGCTTGCTCACTGCTGCAGCCTTTCTTGTGAGTGACAGCAGGGGAAAGAGTGACTGTCACTCAAAATGAGTGACACTTGGAAAGTAGTTGACTGGTGATGCCATATGCTGTCGTTAGCAGTTTAGAAATCAGTCCTTTCTGTAACCTTTGGA
Organism: Trachemys scripta elegans; assembly: GCF_013100865.1. Classification (NCBI taxonomy): domain Eukaryota; kingdom Metazoa; phylum Chordata; order Testudines; family Emydidae; genus Trachemys; species Trachemys scripta. Next base: position 216,073,220 of record NC_048298.1, read on the forward strand.
AATGTGGTTCTTTCCTTTGCTCCCACTTTTACCTAATTTTCTTTGTAGTTGAGGAACTGAAGTTGGACATTCTCTCGTAAGCAGTAATGCGGCACAACTAACTGGTTGTGTTTAAGCCAGTGCTATGTTATGGGACAAATTTTGGTTCCACCACCCAGCCAGGGGAAATGCACAGGGATATCTTCTGGAATGGCAGTGGGGAGGGAAGCCACCTTTTCTGCTTCCCGGACCACAAGCAGCAGTTGATGAATTCTATTGTTACTACACCTCTACCCCCAATATAATGCTGTCCTCGGGAGCCAAAAAATCGTACTGCTTTATAGGTGAAACCGTGTTATATCGAACTTGCTTTGATCCGCCGGAGTGCGCAGCCCCGCCCCCCCCGGAGCACTGCTTTACCGCGTTATATCCGAATTCATGTTATATCGGGTCGCGTTATATCGGGGTAGAGGTGTGCTTCAGACTTAGCACTGTAGGCTCTGCAGCATTACCACCCCCGGTCCTGAATCCAGTCATGTAGCAGTGGATCCACTCCCATAAAAACCTCTGTATCCAGTAGTGCATAAAACCCTAGAGAACTAGATTGCACAGCATGCAGTCTCCTGAATCTGTTCCCACTATCCTCCTCCAACCTGTAGAATGGAACTGCGGCTGTTCTGTGCTATCAGGAAACATCAGCACCCATAAATGAATTAGTGAGGTTTGACAAGACAGGTTAAAAGTAGTTATGTCTAAAGAATTTAAAAATGAGCCTATGAGAAACCAATTGGTGGTCTCAGTCCAATTCATAATGGGTATTTGTGTCCACATTGAAGAACCCTCACAAGAAAATTATCCTCACATTCGTAAACGTGAGTCCTTCAGGTCGGGAATGAGGTGCACTGACAGTGAAGCATGCGTTGCCTTTATGTATGTGCTGTGGCTAAACAGAATGCCTTTGTCACTGTTTGGTAAAACATGGCAACTGTGGAACAGCCCACAGCAACATAAAGGTTTGGGGTAGTCAATAGGCACAGTACAGGCCAAATCTGAACTGCCGGACGCTTTTGAATGGACCCCAAAATCTTTTTATTTATTTATTACCATTATTATTATTTTTTCTGGAGTCTGAACCTTGACTATACCTTGACCAAGAAATTTGGACCTTGACAAAAAACTGTAACCAGTTATAATGCGATCGGACTTAAATAAGCAGAATATAACTACCGGAGTTGGAAACAAAACAGAGGCATTTTACGCACATGCACATACACACACACACTTACTTTCATATATATAAAAGTTTATCACTAGCATGGAGTTAAACCACTTTGTGACTAATGACATTTTGTCTGAAAGGCTGCACTCAAGTAGCCAGGGCCGGCTCCAGGGCCGACTCCAGGGTTTTTGCCGCCCCAAGCAGCAAAAAAAAAGCTGCAATCGATGGCAATTCGGCGGCAGCTCCACCGTGCCGCTTTCTTCTTCGGTGGCAATTCAGCGGCAGGTCCTTCCCTCCAAGAGGGACTGAGGGACCCGCCGCTGAAGAGCCCGACGTGCCGCCCCTTCCCCTTGGCCGCCCCAAGCACCTGCTTGCTGAGCTGGTGCCTGGAGCTGGCCTTGCAAGCAGCATAGTGCCCTTCAAACATTACACTGGAGTATTGTTTGTGTTTACTTAAAAAGAAGAGCTACCTACTGAACCACTAACACTCCCTCCTGTAGCATCTGAGGTTTTTTTTTTTTTTAGAGATCTCCCATTCAGATACTGACCAGGTCTGACCCTGGTAAACTGGTGACATCTGACCCAATCATAGCACAAGATAATATGCTTAGTCTCTTGCAGCTGCCAGTATAAAGTTTCACAAAAAGCAAGGTCCAAATCATACCTTCAGAGACAAGGACATATATATATATATATATATATATATATATATATATATATATATGAGTTGCACCAATGTCAGTGAGGACAGAATTGGGCCTAATTTTGTTGTTTTTTAAAAAAAAAAAAAGGTAAAAATCTAAAAGATTAACGGGATTATTCGATAGTCAAATAATTCAAATTTAAGATTAAATAAAAACAGCCTTTGCTTTCATATGTGAGCCTCAGCATCAATCCATCTTTAATAATTTCTCCTCTGTAATATACATAAATAAATATAATTTTCCTGGAGGTATAGACACATTGATATAATCCCACTTTTAATTCCCCGCATTTACCTTTGGCTCCAAAGCGTAGTATGATCTTTGAGAACAGTTATTCCACATATTTAATCTCATGGCTAAACAGAATGTCACAGTGAATTAGGAGGAGATTTTAAGAAGCATAAATGGAAGTTAGGTTCCCAACTCCCATCAGTTTTTAATGGGAGTTGCATACCAAACTGCCCCATGTGCTTTTGAAAATATCCCTTTATTCACTAGGATTAATATTTGCCCCATGACAGTCATAAGGTCACTGTATCATGCCATTTAACCTGTTACCTAGAAATGGGTTAGAATCAGAATAGTGATCGGCCCAATTGAAAGCTCAGACTCATTCATTCAAAACTTTCAAGAGAGCAACACTTGGATGAGAAAACAACGCACCTGTCCACAGTAAGACAGACATTTGCCCACAATGTAGTGTTGGATTTTATATTATGTGTGGATGAAGGTGAGGTGGAGGGAAGGTTTTCAGGACTTTTCATGCATGCACACACACACTATCATTTCTCTGACTGGTTTTACATTGGTAATTTAATCTAACCAAATTGGGTTTGAGTTGTGGATTTAATATGTCTCAGATGTGACATAGACAAAAACCACAAACCATACTTTTCTTCTGCTTACTGCATGCAGAGACTAGCTGACCACTCTTTACAAATGATGTTTATATGTCCCTAATCTAGTTATGACAAGCTGGAAGTCTGACCAAAAAGTTGAGGTTGTTAGGCATTCTGTGAATTTGAAACTTCAATTTCCTTTCTTGTGGGGTTAGACTATGTCACAAAAAACAGTCTGTCAGCCAGTTCTACACAGGCCACTCCAGGCATTGCTGCTGTACACTTCTGGGAAGAAACTGTGACAGGTCTCTTAAGGTATGTCTACACTGCAGTTAGACACCCGCAGCTGGCTTATGACCGCTGATTCAGGCTCAGGCTAAGAGACTGTTTAATTGTGGTGTAGATGCCTTGCAGGGTGCTAGAGCCTGTGCTCCAGCCCAGACCTGAATGTCTACACTGCATTTAAACAGGACCTTAGGCTGAGTACCAGGAGCCCGAGTCAGCTGGCATGAACCAGCCACAGGTTTTTAATCGCAGTGTAGACATACTTGTAGTTCATTGTTTATCATTTAAGTTTAGGATATTTAGAAGCACTTCGCATTGTCCTAACTCCAGTTCCACCCTAAGAAAATACATATTTGGTCATAATGGGGAGTTTAAATTCCTGGAAATTGTCCAGAAAGTAATCTGATGGTACTTTAGGCAGAGAAAGGAATAACATAATCAATATCTCCCCTCTTTCAGGAGTAATTAAGCAAACTAAGGGCTTGTCTTCACTACCCTCCTGGATCAGCGGGCAGAAATCGATCTCTTGGGGATCGAATTATCGCGTCTCGTCGGGACGCGACAGTCGATCCCCGAATCGATGCACGTACTCCACCAGCCCAGGTAGGAGTAAGTGCCATCGATGGGGGAGCCGCAGCAGTTGATTTGCCGCCATCCTCACAGCAGGGTAAGTCAGGTCGGATACGTTGAATTCAGCTACACTATTTGCGTAGCTGAATTTGCGTATCTTAAATCGACCCCCCCCCCCCCAGTGTAGACCTAGCCTAAGGATGGTGTCCTGCAGTTCACATGGAGTTTCTGAATGGCACTAACATTCCATTGTGTATAAGTGCCTATGCTGAAGGTGCAGAGCTGATATGAAATAACACCAATTTATAAACTGTTTACGTTTAGAACATCTTTGTCCCTAGTTGTAGCACTATTTTTAGCCCTTTTAACAGGGACATAGACTTTAAACCAAAGATAATTATTACGGGACATAGGCAACAGTCTGATAGCTGTGTCTTTAAATTTACCCTCATTGTATGGATTACGATGTCCTTATACCACTGCCTTTTTGAGATGTTAGAGGTAATTCACAGGATCTTTTTCCATACTCTTAGGCCAGGTCTACACTATAAACATACATCGGTGTAACTAAGTCACTCAGGGGTGTGAAATCCACACCCCTGAGCGAACCCCCCCGTGTAAATAGTGCTATGTTGACGGGAGGGCTTCTTCCATTGACAGCTGCCACCTCTCATGGAGGTGGAATAACTACACTGATGGGAGAAGTAGTGGCTGCAGTATTATAAGTGTAGACTTGCTCTGATTAGGCAAACATCTCAATTTGTTTTACAGCAAAAGCATTTCTTTCTAAATGGAGATGAGTGTTTTGCCTCAGAGGATTGAGAACAAGCATGAAAGGAACTTGGATCATTGTGATAGGTCCTCCCTCTTCTTCCTCCTCTTCCTACTCCAAATTTCATCTTTATAAGTTGCTGCACAGTAGCAATATTTCTGAAATCAAAAATGTACTTGTTTTCTAACTAAACAGTTCCTATCTCATGGAGTATTTGTCAAGTATACTGATTGCTAATTGTAAGAAATACAGATTTTGCGCAGACTTTCTGTAAAACTCTTTAATAGTTTTGCCTAGACAAGATTACTTCCCAACTAATTGGCTTTTTCCTCTTCTTAAATGAGTAGTTGTTGCAAAATTTGATTTCTTTGTACCACTGACAAGAGGGTGCAAAAGAGTTCAGGAACACTCTGCATGCCTTTCTAATGAAAGAAGTCTGCTCTGTCTGCTTTGCACTGCACAACATGTAGCTGCTCAGATCACATCAAGGGGACAGTCATATGATTTAATCTTGCAGGCCTAGAAGTCAAACTGAAAAAAAAAATGTTATTTTCACAAGTCCCATCCATTTAAGATGCCAAAGGAAGATTGGGCTCTTCATAAATGTTCTCTTTGTATGCTTTCATCTGAGTGAAATTTCAAAGTTGAAATTTAATTTGTCCATTAATAGACTTCATGGTTAACCTGCTGAAATGAGTTGGGGCAGTTCACCCCCCTCTGACATATTTATTGTTTCAGGCTGTCTGCAGACTCAGGCAGACATCACTACATCAATTGTCTTCAAAATGTGACCAGACTATAATCTTCCCATCTGCCAGGGCAAGGAACTTTTAAAAAAAAAGATGCATGCTGTGTGGATTGCTTTAAAAATGAAGAGGTAAGAGCTGTGGTTGGTTAATTGGGGTGTATTATCCTCTTGACATGTGCTTGGTGTGTAACTTTCATTAGCATAAATAAAACGCGTCACAAAGGAAATAAATATATGATTGGCGTTAGTGTTTTGTATCACTTTATTATGGATGAAAAGAATGAAATTGTAAGCTATTACTGCTTCTTGATTAGTAATTCAGGAAGACTTCTAGCTTACTGATGATGTTGATTTGAAAATAAATTAAAATTTAAACTGCACCATCTTAAATATTTCTTTCTTTATCACTTTTTGTGAAAGTGTCTATTATTTCCAAACTAACTACAAGTGTTGGAAAATCACACCTGAACAACTTTATATGTAAAATAATAATATTTCAGCTTTCAATAGCTCAGTGTAAATGTAGTATTTACATGGGGTGAAAATCTGCCCCACTTTTTTTTTCTCTGTATACCTCTTCAGTATTGGAATTGAAATATCACAAATAGCTAATTTTCCATTACTGTAATTAAATAAATTGCTCCATAATCACAAGTTATTTCATTTTTCGTTCCCTTTCCATTTCTATTTGTAAGGCAATCACTAGTCAATATTATGCCAGCGTGTGCCAAGTTAGAAGTGTTTGCACTGACTAAAAGAACCACTCTGAAAGGCCAAATCCTCTTTCCCTCAGCAGATGTTCCCATAAAAGAAGAAATAGATTAATTTGGGATGGAAAGCTGGTGCATTTATGGATTTCAAATTGTTTCTTTGAGTCTTTTGTTGCCTATACTGCATTCCAGTTCAATATGTTAATATACTAGTAGGAATTTACTGTTGTTAAGACTTTCCTAATGTTACCTGGTAAATTAGTAACCCTGAGACTGTATTTCACACTCCTGAGAAATGCTACATTAATTCACGTTTTGTAGCAGGCAATCTTGGGGTAATCCCCTTCCCTTAACTGACACACACATTGTCCAAAGTGTGTGAAAGATGTCAGGAAAAGCTTTGATAAGATGTGTATTATGTGAAGTTGTTAAAAGGGAGTATGGAAGGAAGTCAAAGAAATGGTGGCTACTGAGTTTGTCTGGACTGCACAAAATATTGACAAGGGGTCTTCAAGACTTTTAGTTTGATTATTAATAGCAACAGAACAGACTCTCTTCTCACAAGGAGGGGAACTGTCCATAGATAACCTTGTCCCATCAAAACAATTTTCCAGCTATCAGTGTGTTGGACACTTGAGAATTTACTTGAGTGTTCTGGAAGCAGTATATTCACCATCCTGATCAATGTTGCTGTCATGGGCACCAACACCTTATGCTGAAATCCAGCGATTTACTAACACATAGTTGGGCCTTTCCCCCCATAATTCTGGAGGATGTTCTAACCCAACCAGCTAAGAGGGAGGCAGATGACTCCTCACACTGAGTGTCCACGATCAACTCCTAAATTGTGAACCAAATGTTTCTGTTATACTCTTTTCCTTCTCTTTTCCCCCTCCCAGTGTATCAGTTTCTATTTCTTGTCTAACTTGGTTTTTGTCTTCTGTTTAAAAGTCTGGCCACAGCCAGATGTTGCAAGGTTATATTTTTCCTGGCTGATCAGCTTGAAAAACAAAAACAATTCCTGAGTATTTGCCAGAAGGGTGAAACAGGGGTCCAGGAGTGGTTAATTGTATTGTGTGCCATGTCTGAGCACTTCCAGGGTGAAATCCTGGCTTCCCTAAAGTCAATGGGAGTTTTGCCATCGACATAGTGGGATCAGGATTTCACCTCCAGTAACTAAGCTACAAGCAGCAGAGACAGAGGATGTATTTTCATAGGTTATGCTATTCTTTTCTTCACCCCTTAGTGTGTTTGTAAGAGAACCTGGGAGCTGAGCTAACACTTAAACTGACTCATTTTAAGAATTTCAAGGCAGGGTTTTATCTTTCAAAAGATCCTCTAGTAACTGACAGAGACTGGAATAAAGGAAATTAGTTAAAAGATTTGGTTGATTTTTTTTTTTAAACAAAATTGAAATGCTTTGACTGTTTCATTTTACTTTTTATATGTGTTTAATAATAGCTGCTTATTGGGCGATATACAGCATATGATACACAATCCCTGGCAAAATAACCCTGAACCATTACATTACAAATTGCTGCGGCGGGTCGAAAAGTAACAAATAGGATGCCATTACAGTATTCTTTAAACAAAAGCAATAACAACCAGCCTTCTCTTAGTTTTACCACAGAGGCTGGTGTTCAACCTGGGAAGGGCAACAGAAATGGAATATTTGTAACATTGGATTACATTTATTGATGAGACAAATGGGAATGAAGGATGAATTTTTAAAATTAGGTTCAGATTAAAGGCAGAACATCAGATGTAAAAGTCAGTAATATCTATTTTGTCTCCTTTTGATTGTGCTTGAAATGCTGGTTAACTACTGCTTAGTAACTTTCCTGTTGCATAAAGTTTTGTTATTCCCGTTTTAATTTTGTTTTAAAACAAGAGTAAGCCCTCACGCTCCATTATAATCAGGTCATCATTGGAAAAACTTCCAAGAAATGTTGCCAATTATTTGTACTCTGTTTTTATGCTTTTGAAATATAAAGGATCACTTCCTCCTCTTCCATTATAAAGGGTGCAAAGTAGACACAAATGGAGTGGTGGAGGCATGCAAATAGAGGGAATTAGGGGCATCCTCGCCAGTCACAATCACAGGGAAACCTCTGTTCAGTTGCATTGCAGGGGTCAAGGATAAGCAGTTTGGGGTATATGCCAGGGCTAGGCTGCTGTTTGCAGCACTATCTGCTCTCAGAGCTGTAGAGACCTTGTCAACATTATATTACATTTCTTCCCCCTTCACACATTTGAACTACCTGAGATGGTAAAAGACAGACAAGATGGGTGAGATAATATATTTTATTGGACCAACTTCTGTTGGTGAAAGAGAGAAACTTATGAGCTACACAGAGTAATTGGCTAGGAGGCATTGTGCTGTGGTGGAAGTTGAGGCTGGTATCGTGAGATCCAAAGGATTTCACCACAGATCTGATCCATCTGTGGATGAAGAGGGCATTGCTGCCCTTGCAATTATAAGGGGAAGTAGGGTGACCAGACAGCAAGTGTGAAAAATCGGGACTGGGGAGGGGGGTAATAGGTAGGGTTACCATATTTGAACTTTCAAAAAAGAGGACACTCCATGGGTGGGGTAGCCCTATCCACTCCCTCCCACTTCCCGGCCCCTGACTGCCCCCCCCCAGAACCCCTAACCATCCAACCCCTCCCCCGCTCCTTGTCCCCTGATTGCCCCCTCTGGGACCTCAGCCCCTAACCGCCCCTCCTGGGACCCTACCCCCTATCTAAGCCTCCCTTCTACTTGTCCCTGAGACCGCCCCCCCGACCCTAACTGCCCCGCTAGGACCTCACCCCCTAATTGTCCCCAGATTGCCCTGACTCCTATCCACACCCCCTGACAGTCCCCCCCAGAAACCCCGGCCCATCCAATCCCCCCGCTCCCTGTCCCCTGACTGCCCCAACCCCTCTCCACACTCCTGCCCCCTGACAGCCTCCCCTCCCCCGGAACCCCAGACCCATCCAACCCCCCCCTGCTCCCTATCCCCTGACTGCCCCGACCCCTCTCCACACCCTTGCTCCCTGATTTCACCCCCCCCCCCCC